>NW_010226441.1:16500-20938 GCF_000690775.1 Eurypyga helias
TGTTAAAGATGTGAAAACTTCCGACCCTGGTCCAGCCCTCAGATTACTGACCATTAGTGATATTTCAAGTGGGCAGCCATGAACATGCAACAGGAAGCCCAAGGGCAATCAGGAGAGACTTCAGAGCTGTGGGAGAACTGATTAAGGGATCATGAGCACAAGCAGTGTTCTCCTCTACCCTTCCAGTTCCAGGGAATGATGAGGGAAGCATCAGAAAGAGCTGGCATACCAAGACGTGGCTCTGAGCCTGGTGTCACCAGCAGATTTTGGGTGTTTTGATCATGGGTCAGTTTACAGGACACCAGACCTGCCAGTGACAGGACACACACAGGAGAGCCAGGTGATCAGGCCAAGTCAGCATTGGTTTATGAAAGGCAGTAGTGATTGAGTGCCCTGATCTCCTACGACAAGGTGACTCGCTCAGTGGATGAGGGAAAGGCTGTGGATGCTGTCTGCCTAGACTTCCGTCAAGCCTTTGACATTGTTTCCCATAGCAATCTCCTGGAGAAACTGGCTGCTTGTGGCTTGGTTGTGTGCACTCTTCGCTGGGTAAAAAACTGGCTGGATGCCCGGGCTCAAAGAGTTGTGGTGAATGGAGTGGCAGGTCACAAGTGGTGTTCTCCAAGGCTCAGTACTGGGGCCAGGTCTGTTCAGTATCTTTATCAATGACCTGGATGAAGGGATCGAGTGCACCCTCAGTATGTTTGCAGATGGGTGGGAGTGTTCATCTGCCTGAGGGAAGGAAGGCTCTACAGAGGGATCTGGACAGGCTGGATCAATGGGACAAGGCCAATTGTGTGAGGTTCAACTAGGACAAGTGCTGGGACCTGCACCTGGGTCACAACACCCCCTGCAATGCTACAGGCTTGGGGATGTGTGGCTGGAAAGTTGCCCAGTGGAAAATGACCTGGAGGTGTTGGTTGACAGCCATATGAATATGAGCGGGGCAGTGTGCCCAGGTGGTCAAGAAGGCCAATGGCATCTTGGCCTGTATCAGGAACAGTGTGGCCAGCAAGACAAAGGCAGTGATTGTCCCCCTGTGCTGGGCACTGGTGAGGCCGCACCTTGAATCCTGTGTTCAGTTTTGGGCTCCTCACAAGACAGACAGTGAGGTGCTGGAGCGTGTCCAAAGAAGGGAACAGAGCCGGGGAAGGGTTTGGAGCACAAGTCCTGTGAGGAGCGACTGAGGGAACTGGGGTTGTTTAGCCTGGAGAAAAGGAGGCTCAGGGGAGACCTTATTGCTCTCTACAGCTACCTGAAAGGAGGCTGCAGGGAGGTGGGTGTTGGTCTGTTCTCCCAAGTGACAAGTGATAGGACAAGAGGAAATTGCCTAAAGTTTCATCAGAAAAGGTTTAGTTTGTATATTAGGAAAATTTCTTCACTGAAGGAGTTGTCAGGCAGTGGAACAGCCTGCCCAGGGAAAGGATTGAGTCCCAGGAGGTATTTAAAAGACATGCAGATGTGGTGCTCAGGGACATGGGTTAGTGGTGGACTTGGCAGTGTTAGGAATGGTTGGGCTAGGTGATCTTAAAGGTCTTTTCCAACCTAAACGACTCTGTGATTCTGTATCTCCCTGAAGCACAACGCAACTGTTTCCCAAGCAGTAGAGCTCTGCTATACCTCAACCATGTGTCTTTACCAGTGGAATCAATATACCCTCCACAGCGCCCACAGCAATTTCTTCAACTCCACTAAATATGTCTGCAGCAGAGGTTAACAACACACACTCTGCACTCGCAGAAACAGGATCAAACATGTCAGGGAACAATCATTTCCCTAGAGTATGTGCAATAAGCTAGTGTTCCCATTTTCTTATTTCATCCACCAGATAAATACAACTTGAACTCTTAAAAGTGTCTCTTCTCCAAAGAAGTAAACTCTAAAACCTCCAAATGAGTTACACTGCAAAATTAGAGTGGCACATTTAAAAATACTGATTTAAATAAAACATTTTTATAAATACAATGGATTTCAGAACTAACCTGGAAATGTAATCTTTGCATTTGACCTCTGCTGCAACAACAGCTTATTTTCTGTATTAAATAAGAAAACACTGAAAGCTCGGTGCAGTAAACCTAAAAACAAATGAACAAAAAAATGCAGAGAGCTATTTAAGAGGAGAAAAAAACCCATATTAAGACAGACTTTAAATGCTTAGAATGCCCACATTTTTGGGTAACCTAAATTTAAATTCATACACATTAAAAAGCAAGGACTTGATAAAAACCAAGATTTATTATTTAGGTTTTTCTGTCAGCTTACGCAAAACATTATGAAAACTAGAAAAATGCTATGAACAACAATGCAACAGAAGAGTTCTACTAAACTCAGTTCACCATTCTGAAGATGCACATTTGAGCAGGCTTCTAAGGGGGGGTCAGCATCCACAAATTTACTATCAGAAACAGATGACTCTGAAAGCCCTAAAAAATGGGATGGAATTTCAAGAAGCTTCAGTAATTGCAAAAGTACAAAATTCCTTAAGAAGGGAACAATTGCTATTTTCTGCAACTTTTGAGTTTATTATTCCTCACTCATCAGGAAGAAGCTTCCCCTGAGTATGGAGAAGAAGGTAATGAACTATCATGAGAGACACATGAATCTGACCAAGCTCAAATAAAACCCACAATCAATAAGAATGACAGCCCCACCCCCCTTTCCTATTAGCAGTATTTGAAGTAGAACTCTGTGTGAACTACTTAAAAATCAAAGTCTCTTCTACTTGCAAAGAACTCAGCAAAGCAAGAGGCATTTTTCAGAAAAAGCCTCACAGAATCAGTTATCTATAACAGGAGAATAATACTGTTTAATCATCAGAATGTGATGCAAAAATATTTATCAAGACATACAGCTTATATCCACAATCACACTTTGCCACTGCCTTCAATTGTATCTTCCTCCATATGGCAGTATTTTTAAAATTAGACATCGTACGCTAAAGGAGGAGGGCAGTGTGGAGAAGTACTTGCTCTGGTTTGATCAACACCCACCTGAGGCTAAGGCTTTAATTTAATCAAGACTGTATTTCTGAAAATATCCAATCAACTTCATGGTTTAATTAGAAAGTAAGCAAGGTGTACCTTTATCAATGTTTTCATTCAAGTGACAGTTTTTCTTGGTATCTGCTCCAATCTTATTATCATTTTCATCAATAAGGATGCACATCTCTGCCAAGAGCTGCACCTGCTGCTCGTCCAGGTGATCTGTGTTTACCTCAGGCATCGTGATGGTAGCACACCTTCTACTGAAAAAACAATGAAAAGAAGAGTCATTCAATAATAACAACATTCATAAGGTCCTGGGCAGAGCGTGAGAAATAAGACAACAGACAGGTTTTCTGACATGGTGCAAATTGTGCACCAATTAAAAAATATAATGGGGTTTTACATATGTGCTCTTTTTAGTCCCAACAGACTTAATTTTCTCCACAATAGCTGGTATGAGGCTATGTTTTGGATTTGCCCTGAGAATAGTACTGATAAGGAGGGTTTTAGTTGGTGCTGAGGGGTGCCTGCACCAATTGAAGGATTGTTTGGCTTCCGATACTGCAGCTGCGTTCCCAACTTTCTCATTACAAGCAATGTGTGTGGGGACACACATTCAGACAGCTGACCCAAACTGACAGGAGTATTCCATTCCATAGCACATCACGCTCAGTATATAAGTCAGGAACGGGCCAGGGGGCCATAGCTTAGCTCATTTACTAGCCTGTTCATTTATTTTGTTCATTAGTGGTGGGTCGGTTGGCTTTCTCGGTTGTGCTGTCGCTCATGGGGCTCACTCAGACTCTGCTGCGACCGCTCTCCCAGGTCTGCCTGGATTCTGGCACAATCGCTCTCGGGCTCTGACTCTCGCTACTCAGGATCTGGCTGTGTATCAATTGGCAGGTGCTGAGCAACTGTATCATATGTTTTATTTTCTATTATTTTAATTACTTAGTAGTAGTAGTATTGTTAATTTTAGTAGTATCACTATAAAATTCTTCATATTCGATTATTAAATTGTCCTTATCTCAATCCACGAGCTCCCTTGTCTTTTCCTCCAATTCTCCTCCCTCACTGGGGGAGGCGAGTGAAGTGGCAGTGTAGTATTTAACTGCTAGCAGAGGTTAAACCACAACAACATGCTTTTGGATTTCTGAAACCTCCAACCCACAATACCAAACGTGACGTGTAGGTGCTCAAAAGATTTCTTTTCTGTAGCAGCTGCTGCATGCGCTCTTGGAGAAACCGGGCAGCTGCACCAAACGCAACATTTTGATGGGCTGGTAGCATAAGCAATCCGATTCCAAATTCCACCCAGAACGAACTGAAAATCCTGCCTGACCCCGCAGCCTGCGCAGTTCTGCACAACCCGCTGGGTTACGTTTACAAGCCATGCCGCAGGTGCACGAGTGTTTCTCTGCCCTCCCGCCCCCCAACCCTCCCCCGGCACCCCA
>NW_010226442.1:0-15304 GCF_000690775.1 Eurypyga helias
TATTAGCTCCACAGCAAATACACCTGAATTGAATACACTGATTTAGATAAAATCCTTGCCTCGCGTTACGATGTATTTATGACAATTAGAGCACTCTATCCTTACATACAAACAACACTGTTTACAGAATGGGCAAAGGCTCATTCTTGTGCCTGATCGGGAAAACTGTATATTTTCAGGGAGCCCTCCCATACACTTACTGATTTCTCCTATCTTCTGGATCACCACAAATTACCTGTACCCATTCCCCACACCATTCAATATTGTCCCACTCTGCCCAAATCCCCTGGCACTCGGGACACTCACAGTCATCCCCAAACCACATCCAACACTTCTGACTACAGAGTTGACATTCGATCACAAAAGTGGGGTTGCACAAATGCTTGTAAATCAGGCAATAATATTGGTTCTTTTAACACTGTTTCTGGTGTTGTCATTCGCTTCGTTCATCTCCGGCCGCTCTCCTCATGGAGAACACAGAATCGCGGATCGGAACTCCACACTCGCTCCATACCCAGGCTACATCTCACTCATATGCTGTCATTCAAATAGCAGCAAGTTTCAAATTTAATCTTAGTTCACACAAAGTCTTTATCCCGGGATATAGATCAAACTGTTGGAACACACGGTACCAAACTCTTACCACAGCAAACGCAGATGATACCTATGGCTAAAGACACTGCAGGGGCCAGGAGAACCCAGAATACCATTACCCAGAGTACTCTCCCAGGGGCGAGTATTAACACTCATTTACCTTGTGTAGGACATCTCCTCACGACTTACAGGTATCCCCTCCTTTCCTCAACATACCTTGTCCACTGAAGATAGTTGTTGTCTGTCCCCGAAGTGATTTGAGTGAATCAGGGAGTCCTCCCGAGGAATCTTGGGGGCGCCCAGAGGAGCCCGTCAAACTCGTCTTTGGTGGTTGTCAGGATGAAGGCTCTGAGTCTTCCTCACGTTGTCCTTTTTACCTCTGCTCCCACAGCACCCTCAAAGCTGGTTCCTTCTGGTCCTGGAGGTCGCAGTTGATTGCAGCCCACCTGTAGCCCATTGTGATCCACCTGCAGCCCATTGTGGTCGAGTTCCATATCCTGCTGCTCAGAGGTAGGTGCTTGCTTCACTAGTTTCTTACACAATGTCTAAGTACTGCTGGTCCCTTATATGGTCTTCAAACAGATCTAGCTACCCTAATAGAATTTTTCACTCTGTCAGCTAACCTTATCTGATTGCAAAATTGTCTAACTCCCTTATTGCCCCTCATAGTCAAATGTCCTCCTCTAACTAACATAACCCTGTTTCAAGCTTTACATATGTACACCCAGGCTCTGCCTACTGTATTCTATCAGAGATCACCAGGAAAAAGACCAGTGACCTTAGTGTTCGGGGAGGAAAACACACAGAACCTCGTCCGCTTTGTCAGACTGGCTGGATGTGCTGTGGCTATTACCATGCATTAGCTCTCTACACCCAAGCCACGAGTGCTTCCTCTCAGGCCAGTGACAAAGCAACTTTGAAGAAGGAGATTCGCAGTGGAACATGTACCCTTGGGCCAAAGGATCGTTAAATTATCAGCCTCAAGAAACCTACTGCAATGTGACTTGTCAGTCACAGGGCTGAGGCTGAGTTTATTCTGGGCTTTTTAACCTGGCCTACATGGAACTGGGTTTTTTCCCCCCGCCTCATTTCCCGTCACGAGTGCCGCATGGGTTCATTCCCATGGCAGACAGAGGAACAGACAAGTCACCGCAGTTGTCAATAGCTGGATCGGTGCCATCATCTCAGCACGCTGATGCCGGCCATCCCCAGCAATGCGGGCAAACAGGCAGGAGATTCAAAATCCTGGCTGTACCCCAGCCACATCAAGACGTAAGAAAGCACCAGGCTACATGACTGCAGGGGGTCCAGAAAGGCCCCCACCAACAACACTCTCTGCTTCCTAGTCCTGCTTGGTACCCAGATGAGCGGTCACCTTGCACACAACCAGCCCTCCGCTGCCACAGCCCACCACGAGCAGTGCTCACCCCAAGAGCTTTAAGGCACGTTGGACAAAAAGTGGGAGAAATACAGGATTCCTTTTGCCAATGGGAGATTCAAGGCATGGGAATATTAACTAACCTGCCAGAGCACACTGGGGAGCTGAGCTACATTGCCTGAGGGCCTGCCTCACACTTTAAGAGACCGTCTCTATGCCCATGGAACAGCACAGGCTCACGGTTAGCTAGGGAGGTACAGGTGCCTATAAACTGGTTTGCAAAGAAAAGGGCTTTAAACGACCAGGGAACAGCCCAAATCTCTGAGCTTGCTTTGTGAACCTAAACCATGCACTTGCCTGTTAGCGCAGCATCCCACCTCCCTGCAACTCCACCGCTCCCTGGTCTTCAGGTGAGGAAAAATGAAGGGATTTTAGTTTATCTTTCCTGATGGTGGCTGGTAATGACCTGTGAATTGGTGTCATGTGTGACCTTTTTTTTTTTTTGGCAGGCTGTAGAAGAATTAGGCCTGTTCCCCAGTTATAGTTTTGCTTTTTGCAGCTGGGAGGGTTTTTCTGCTTGCTGCCAGGGAGCACTGTGTATCTGGGAGTTGTAAAGATGTCTGTGGTTTTATTGCTAGGTTTTTACAAACCTCAGGTTTGTATTTTTGTTACGATTGCCACTGTGAGGATGTTTTATAAAGCGTTGTGTTTCTCTCTGAGATTACGTTTCACTCTATTGATCTTTCTCTTGACGTTTCAGCGAGTTGGAGGATACTGGCAAAACATGCAAAGTAAGCAAAGGAGATCTCCTTCACCCCAAATCCTACCTTTGCCAAACCGGGGAGGCAGGGAATGTTTTCGTTTATTAAATTAACGTGGGCTTGGGCTGGTGTGAAGCAGTGTCTGAACAGAGGGGGGCATGCTGTCACGTTAACAGCCCAAGACAGTGACGTTTTCCCTCTCCTAGCAGAGGTGCTCTATCCCTTCCCAGCCTCCCTTTTTGCTCATCCAATCCTTATATAAATACCCCGATCCTGGGGTAATGGACAAATTGCAGAGGTGTTTAACTGTCACCGTTTCAAACCTGTTTTCAGACTGTCAGGACTGTGTTTCAGATTGATTAAGCAAATGATATGCAAATAGGAAATCTCTGCCTTTTCTTACCTGAGGCTAAGGGTAAAGTTGGGACGTAGTGACGCGCTGGCATTCAGCTGCTGCAGAGCTGCATCGATTCTCTGCTACTAGTCAGGGGAACTCTAAAGCGTCATCATTTTGCCTTGAAGACACAGAGTTGGTTTCCATTAACTTGCTGAAAAGCCCAAAACCGGCAGGTAGGAATCTGCAGACATGAAACTTGTGGTCAGTCTCGGCTCATATCTTTTTATTGTGTTCACTTCAAAGGCCTCCAAAGAACCTAGCAACTATTACGGAGTTGGTGATAGAGCTGTAAATTACGTGGCAGTGTCCTGAAAAGAGCCAGTTTCAGTATTTGGAAAGAAGAAAGTTAAAGTCCCTTTACTGTAAGAGCTGTTGCAAACACTCCGACCTTCTGATCATTAGGATGAGGATGGGAAGAGCTTAGGACAGAATAATTTTAGATGTTGGGGGTTATCCTGCATTATTATTTATCATCAGAGCTGGTTTGGTCCAGGCACTGGTAATAGTGCTGTAGCCGCTGAGAAACAGCCTTAAATAGAGCATTCATGGGTACTGTTAAAATGCTGTTGCTAATGTTCTCAACAGATTTTGCAGGGATGAACTGTAAGATAACACTGGGATGAGAGGCTGCTTGGCCCACTGACTGGAGCCTTTCGGGGGGCTTCAGGGCACTGGTTTCCCTTCTGGCCTTATCTGTTCTGTGACCTTTACAAGGCAGTCCCTTCTCTCTGCCCATGGAGGCTGTCTCTGGCTGTACAGGTCTGCCCTGTCTCGGAATAACTTAGACAGACCTGGGGGTTGTTCAGTGTGTTTACACTGCCCACGTTTGGCTGCCTCAGTCAGTTGTTTGTTGCTTACTACGTTAAGTCAGTATCCAGGTTTAATTTTATCTACAATTGAGGATTCAGGTAACTATCTAGTACTAGAGCCGTTCACACCTAATACTAATAAAGAGGTTTTCCTCAGGAAGCTTAAGGCTTTAAAGACAACATACGTCACTTCTGGCTTCACTCTCAATTGCCAAAATCTTCATGGCTGAAAAGATTTTCTGCTTTTAAAGAATACAGTCCAGTAGGCTCTTCTTTATTTATACTCGTTGTCAGTAAAATCCATTACCCTTTAGGGTTAATGGCACTCTGCGAGCGTATGCTATCGGAATGGCACCACTTCTGGACTGTGTAAAAGTTACATTTTGAAAAATTAAGCATAATCATTTAAAGACCTGTATGCACGTATTGTAAAGCACTGGTGCAATTTCCCAGACGTGTCTGCTCTAGGGAGGGACGTATCGTCCTCCTAAAACAGTCTGAGTGAGAGAAAGGCCAAACCATTCTGCAGTTTTCCTGTCTGCCTGTTCTCCCTCCTTGTGAGATTTTTCTACCTGTGCGTTATCTGTCTCTAACGTTAAGCTCAACCGCCTCCCGTTCTTCCTACTAGAGGTCTGAATCTCCCCCAAGTGTATAGGTCCCTTTATCCTGTTATTTGGCTGTAGTTTGTTCACACCCGCGCAGAACCAGCCTTTGCTCACGCATGGGTGTTGGGGGTCACCTGCTCTGCAAATCCAGCGTGTGCTGCTTCGTGAACACGGAGAAGGGGAAGAATATTGTTGTTTCAGCTGGTTCCGCTTGCAGTGTAGCCATCTAAGTGGATTAGCTGATACCAGTGTTAAGGTCGGAGTAGTTAGAACAATACCGTAATGAACATATCCTCTATATGAGACATTTTTCCCTTGCTAAAGCTACTGAATTCTGACTCAGTCTTGCTGGCTCCTTTTGTAGAATATCCCCTCAGCAAGCTCTCTGAGCACTGCACGCTCTGTCGAAGGGAAGCCTTCCAAGCGTTGCATACAAAACTGAGCAGGGAACCTGGAAAGGACTGAAAATGACAGGGTGAAGTACAAAAATAGAAAATAAAGCTTGGGAAAAGAGAGGCTGAGGAACAATAGAGGGTGAGCAGTAAATGCCGTCTGCCTTTCTAGCTGAGGAAGGTGTCTTGGAATCTGTATTTCAGGGCACCCACTGGGTGGTCACCAGAGCTCTTTTGAGTGTGTGAAATGAAATGGAAAACAATAGCTCAGCAGCAATTGCTTTTTTTCCTCTGATGAGGTGTTCCTTGAATTGCCAGCACGACTCCTGCTTGATTTAGCAGTGAATACAGCCAGGCATTTCCTGAAACGACAGCACTACATGGTGCTATTAGAAATGCTAAGTGAAAGGTTCTGCTGTGAATAATGAAGGAAAGGGAATAGGATACGAGAGTGTGTCCCACTAAACTGTCTCTGCAACAAAAGGGGGAATGAAATGTAGCACAGCTGCACAGGGGCCGTCCACCTAGTCTGAAAATCCTCACCTCCCTGCACAAATTGATGATAGGAGCCAACAATTCTTTTTAGAAGAGATGTTTCTTTTTGGAATGGTCAGAAGCTGATGCCAGAGTTGTTTGTCTTCCTAACTTCTCTCTCTTCCCCCTTCGCTCCCTTATTATCTAATAAGCTCTCAACTCTATGCTTCTTCATGGAGACTTTTTGCCAGTAAATGTAGATATTGTTTGCGTTCTTGGCCAATGTCCCATTCTGACTAGTCTCGGCGTACGTATGTATCTGCTTATTCATCTGTTCCACTATCACCAAATAACCAATAAATGTTTCCTTTTTGGAAAGGGTATCTTGTCTCAACCTTTCAAAGATAGCAATACGATACATGGCTCCCAGAGTACTGCATTGACTTGGCAGGAACTACTCACGGATCGCTACTCCTCCTCCTCCCTGATTACAGCCCATAGGAAAAAAATGTGATGACCCCTCATTTTTTTGTTATTCAGCACATTTTTGTGGTCTTTTTATTTCATTAAACCTCAAACTGTTTTTATTTCCTCCTTGCCTCACCTTCTCCCTTCAGCAGGGTGGATTATAGAGAGAGTGCCTCTGATTGAAATGGACAGGGAGAGCCAAAAGGCCATCACTGTGACAGGTCAAGTATTTATTAGGTGAGCAATATCACGTCTCATTGGATGCAATCTATATTTAGTAACTCGTGCTGGTTTTTATCCAGTGTCCAATCACTCATATTAGTTCTATCCTTTTGGTTTTAGAACAAAAAAACTGTAGGCTGCTAAGATCAGTCGTAGAGCCCTCTAGCTGTCCAGGACACTCACCACCGTGCCTATGCAGGTGTTAGGTATGCTAACGTCTAGTTGTTAAAACAAAACGCACCTTCCTATTTTACCTTCAACTTGGGGAATTCCAGGCTTTGTGAAACAGATTAATTTAGTCCTACATTTGCATTTTAAGTTAATTGAGCTCTTTACTTTTTGCTTCTGCCCTGACACCTTCGTTTCCATTTCCCGATTCATTTCTGTGAACCATTTGTCGGTGTCCAATGTCTGTATTCTCACTGACACCTCAGGAGAAGGTTTCACTCAGTTTGGTGCCTACAGCAAGGGGGTATCTTACCCTACTTTTGTCCATTGTGAAACATGGACAAACGTTATGTCTTTCCTTTTTATTCATCTGAGTTAAGACACTTCTGTTTGACTCAAACTCACTTGCAAGGTCAAAAAGTGAAGTTTGTCAGTGGTTTAAATGCTGCTGTGTCCTGCCTGCCCACGTTACTGTGTGTAGTAGCAAGATGGTGCCTAGACAAAGAGAACCATTGGTTGGTTTTCTGCTGGGTTTGCTCTCCGCTACCTCAGTTTCCTTAACCAGCCCACTCCTCACAGCGCGTTTACCAGTGCAAGGGGAGGCTGAACCACATGGCTGATGATGACAGGTCTCTAAAATACCCATTCCGTTGGGTTTCATCCTTCGCCTGCTTTGCTTTAACTCTGATGTCTTTTCTGAGATGATTGTGCTTCAGTTCTGTCTGGAGCCTTCTCTGTAGCTTGCTTCATTCTTGGTGGTCTAGATTTTTCCAGGGTTGTTGAGGTGCCTGGTCTGCACATGTGTCTGATATGCCCATCCTCCATCCTTCCCTTACAGAAGGGAGAAAACACAGTATAGAGTCAGGACAGGGCTAAGGCATTTTGGTTCAGAAGTATTTAGTTTGCCTTTTTCTTCATAATACAAATTCCTGTGTAGCAACAGATACTAAAACTGAAATGCTCAACTCCATATTGTGACATGGCTCAGACTTCAGCAACTCTACTAAGGGGAAAAAACTTCGTCCTACAGTCTACAGCCCCCTCCCACCCTGTCTTTGATGTGGACTTGTTGTCTACACACCAGTGGAGCTCAATACTAGCATTGCAATCTACCACGTGCCCATTTCTGCAAGGCTATGAATACATTTGGCAGGCAGCAGGCAAGTAAGATCTACGGTCTTGTGAGAGAGGCAGGAGACAAAGGGATTGTTCTTCCCACCACTGATGATCAGCTTTTAGGGCAGATGGCAGTAGCTGCTTCAGAGCGTGAACTGAAGCCCATACAGCCATCCAGGTATGTCAAGATTGCTGTACTGGACTGAAAGTGGAGGTTATAAAGAATGTAATCAGCTCTGGAGGAATCTGGGCAGGATGCCATGCATAATAGCTTCCCTTTTAGGAGGGACACTGCAATGATGATATGGATAGTTGTGGTCATTAATAACCCCAAGGAGACAAGAGGTCTCTTCCATATTATCCAAACAATGGCATTTTACCCCTACACTCTTATTATGATGTTGGCTTCTGGGAAAATCCAGTATCTATTGTTGCCGAGCAACTGTTTTCGCAGTGCCTTTTTTTTAGTATCTTCCTCTAACACTCAATGGAACTATCTCCTTCTCTAAACCGTGCTCAATCCACATCGTTAGTGTTGACTAAGATTATATTTATGGGAAAACTATTTCTACATATCTGAAAAGCTGCTCTTATTAATATGTCTTGTACCTTTCTGAACAATAGATATTCCTCTTCCATGGCACATGCTGCATATAAAAGCTGTGGGAGTTAAGACTTTTCTAAAGTTGGCAGGTAGTAGGGCACATAGACATTCTCAACTGGATAAGAATAAAATCATGAGAAAATAGGAGAGTTGAAAAGTCATTTGAGGGTCCAAGAACATAATGGAATCCAGAGTAGATGGTAAATTTTTAAAATGTCAGTCTTGCATGTCAACATTTTAAAATGTCAACAGTATAACAAAAATAAAGTAGATGTAAACAGTGAAATGTATTACATTGCTTGGATCTTGGCAGTCACCTCCAATGAAATAATAGCAGGAAATTATAGAGAAAAAAAAGATGAAATCATTCTTCAGTCACTGGGTGTTCATGTGAGTCTTCTGTGTTGAGATAACACTTGGGTTTATTTGTATTGTAGAATGAAAGATTGCTGTTATAATTGGAAACTGTTAAAGGTTTTGTAGCTCAGGCTAAAGGTTATCCAGGCTGCTGCAGCAGACATCCTAATTCTAACAAAAGATATACAGTAAGGACAGAACGTTATAACTGGAAGAGTAATCTAAAAATATACACAGCACAAGAATTCTGCCGTGCTAGGCACTTGTTAGAGCTGATAAGAATTGTGATTGTTGGGTTTTTCTCCTCAATCCTTCAAATACGTGAAGCTGTATCGAAACTGAATCTTACCATTCTGAAATTTCACATATGCTCTTAGCAAGGAGTGCCTAAGTTTTTCCTGATTTTTTTTTTCCCTTGAGCCTAAAATCTCTTAAGGTTTAACCTTCTGTGGAAGTGTTCTGATTTCTAATACCATTAATGCTAATGAGTTATGTGTGAGGGTAACAGAGAGGAATCAGTCCAGGCCAGAGTGTGTTTGAGAGTCGGAACAGACCCCACAGAACCCACATATAGTTAGATTAAGTGCCATAGTACCTGGTATGAGGTCGAGATGAATGTCACTCAGACCTCTGCCTCTAACCTGGTTGGCTGAAACTTCAGGAACGTACACAGCTGAAATCCAAAATGCATTTAACATTGCAAACTGGTTTTGCTACCAGATTGAAAATGTCATTGCAGGATCTGGTTTTGAGCATCTTCTAGCTTTTGGTGCATTTCTTTAACCCGTTAAAATCTTCTGCTGGAAAAACCAATCCCTACAGCCGGCACAGCTGGTGCTGTAAGATGTAAGACTTAAAAGTCTGCACACGTGCAACTTACCTCCTCGCAGGACTCAGCTAGCAATGCGTGATGCATAGAGACATTACAACTGCTCATTGGATCAGTCGCTTTTGAGAGGGTTATCTGTTGTTTGCTTGTAAAAAAACCCCAGCTATTGTAAACATCTACTTTTGTTCTCCACTGTAAACATGAACTGGCTTCATCTCATCTGTTATATTTGTGTACACCCCGTGTCATGCAAACTCTCAGCCTGGCTGGTGCAGCCTGGAGGATCCACCAGATGAGAACCAGAGTCCCTGGACTTGGAGGAGAGGTGTAGGAAGCAATGGATCCACCACTATTGCTGTACATAATAGCACTGAGGCACTTCAGCCTGTCTAAACTTAGCATAAATAGTAACTTGTGTGAATGCCACCTCAACTGGGCTTCAGGAACATCCTGTACCTGCCATGGGTACTCTGCCAGCTGCTGCCAGGGTTTTAGTCAATGTGGATGGCCTTTGCCATTCAAGGTGCTCTGAGGAGGATCAGAGTAGGAGAGGAGATGCAGCTTATTCTATTTTTCTGACTGTTTTTCTAGTTGGTCAAAGTCCTTTTGTACTGTTCTATCCTGGGTGTTGGAGGTCTTTCAATTTACTCTCCTGTATTAACATCATGAGATTCCTGTGCCTTGTTGACAATTCCGTTGGTCATGGAGTGAGGTGTGTTTCTCTTTCTTCCTTTTGCGGATTGAAATCAGAACAGTGAGATAGCAGTTTCAAGGCTCACCCTTCTTTAGGTTTAAGAGCATCAGTGCTGTATGTACAGTTCCCCATGCTGTATGATCGCACTGCTCTCAAAACAAAAGCTAAAGCCAGCAGTTGAATAAATGCATCGGTTAATTATATTCAGGCTGCTTAACATCCAAGCTCATTGATACACTCAATTTTATAGAGAACTTTTAAACCAGACTCTTACTGATGAGTATTTTTATGTTACAAGTGGTAAAGCTTGTGTGATATGCTCCTCCATTATCCTGAGCTTGTTTAAGTGGCACTGGTGAGAGTGACTATAGGATCTGCCCAGTTCAGGTGTCTGTCAAAATATGGCTGTAGAATACTGCATTTATTTTACAAGCTTGTAAAGGACTACATGAATCTCCCTGTGTGTGCACGTATGAATAAGGAGCAGAGAGGATGATGTGACTGTGCACTGATCAAGATCATATAATGTATAATCAGTCGTGACAACTCCTTTGCCGTTTCTATGGGATAGGCTTGGCACACCTCCTGGGTCCTGAGTATCTTGGGGTGATCAGCAACCCAAACAGTAGGCGCAGGTTTCAGTGAGGCAAAGCTACACCTCAGGGCAATGTAAGAGTGGCCATCAAGGATGAGGAGAAGACTGGCACGAGCCCTGGGCAAAAGCCTTTGACATAACACATGTGCGTCCCCATTGAGTCCTACTATTCGCTACCTTTCCTTGCCAGATTTTGGGTGCAAGCCACGTGGTGTGCTTTGGAAAAGGAAGAGCTCAGTGTTGTAAACAAAATCCCCAAATGTCACAGACAAAGGACACTGTTAAGTTGATTCATGGAAGAATGTCTCAATTGGTGTTTAAGAAAAAGAAAAGGTGAAGCAAGGCTTGTGTATCCAAGCAACAGTAAAGCCGTCGCTGTTGCCATGGGAGGTTTTATCAGTGACGCAGTAGTTGAAATTGTCCTTTTCTTATAACTGAAGGTTATGGAAGGAAGAAGGGGTTTTCTAGACAGACAGCCCACTCCTGCAGGGACTCAGCAAGGAACAGTCTGGAGCAGTCACACACAGAGACACATACAAAGGCCTGATCAAAAGAACCAAACTCAGTTACTTCCAAAACATAAATATGAGGCCCCCTTGAGGCTTTGCTTTTGGAAGGATTTATCCCATGTCACAGTCAGTCTACAGGTAAAACAAACAGGTAAACCAAACACAATACTTGACCTGAAAAGACAATTCACTTAAGTAATTATTTTCTTCTTAATATACAAAACAAAAACCCAAAAAGGATGCATTGTGGGTATCATCTGATGCTGAATATAGCGTGAATATGGCACTTACATGTGGCATATGGCTTCTGACAGGCAGGATTCTCATTTAGCATTACAGATGTATGGATCACTGCCAGTTTGAGGAAAGTAGATTTAAGAGACTTTATCTGCATTTGTGGTTTGAGAGATGGCCAAGGAAAAAGAACCAATTCCTTGCATAATATTTCATCAGGGAATAGATTTATAAATAAAAATCTGGAGTTATGCTGGTTTCTCACTCCAACAGTAAAATGTTTCAGTGTGTTCCAAAGAGCAGATGCCCCACAAACATCTTTGTGCAGGAAAAGGAAATATTTCCTTAAACATCCTGCAGCAAACGTGACTGATTGAGCTTCCTTTTCCTTCTGCCTGGTGCATTTCCCTTCTTTGCACAGACAGGATCTAACCAGATTTGCAGGGTATGAACTGCAGGTTACTTTCAAATTCATAACTATGAAATGGTTCGTTTAGCAGGACAAAGGCCAAGCCGGCAGACACCCTTTTTCCAGCTCAGCATGTGCATAGCAATGGGAGGGTGGCAAGGAGCTTTTGTTAATCTCAACCGAGCTGGCAAGAATGCTGCAAAATGAAGTCTTTGAAGATGTTTTTTCTTAATTTTTAAAGCAACAGTTTGTTCAGAAAAACTTTAAAATCTTGGGGGAACAAAAAAAAACCCACAAAAACAAATGTCCAAAATATTGACAGACCTCCCTGGCAGCTATATAACTTAGCCAAATTTCCCCACCAGCAATTAACCTCTAGTTTCCTTTAACAGCCATTTTTTCCACAGGTTCTGTTCAGATGCATCTGTGAAAATGTTTTTTCGCCCAGCTTGAATGGACTTCTTAAATAAACTGGGCGGCAGAAAGGATTAGGCTATCAGGTCAGGTTGGGGCTGATCCAAAGCTGCAGTGTGGTTTTTTTTTTTTTCCTTTCAGTTTAAACGTGCAGGAATTGAAAGCTTAAAAAGCTCCAAGCTTAGAGCTGTTCTCAAAATAGTTGGGACTCACACTCCACTTCCTAATGTGCTCACATCACAAGACCAACCGCTGCTACTTGCTCTTTTGTCTGAGGCTCCAGCCGAGAGCTGAGATGCTGACTGCTCTGCAAGGGAAGTTCCCCCTTCCCCAGAGGTGACCCAGCTCTCCCCCAAAAGGTAGCCCAGGTCAAGGTTGCCCTTCCGGCATCGTTCTCGCATCCCACCTTCTTGACCCCCAACACTCCAGTGCCTTTCACAAAAAACCAGTCACCCTGTCCAGGGATTGGTTTAAATGTTTTTATTTTTATGTGACATCATAAATACAAAATAAAAATAGTAAACAAGTGCTATAGATTTCTCATTGGGATGAGGTTCAGGCCTGATCCTGAGCACTTCCAAGTTCAGGTCTTTGCTCTTGGAAAGCAAAACATAGCAAAAACCAACTTAGACTTTTACCCTGAAGCCAAGGCCTGATGCTGAGCACTTCCAAGTTCAGGACCAGGTCTTTGCTCTTGGAAAGCAAAACATAGCAAAAACCAACTTAGACTTTTACCCTGAAGCCAGTGACATCAGTAAAAGTGTTCTCTTGGGTTATTTTTCCAAGCACAGCAACAAGGAAGTATACTGGAGGATGAGATTAAATATAAAAATATTTTTAAAAATGAGCCCCACTTCCTGAGATGTGTTGTTGGGTGCTGCCCCACTGACGTCAGCAAGACCTTCTTACACCAGCAGCGAGCTGGTTTGGGTAGAATGATGCTGTGTTGACTAGCACATACACAGTTAGTGCTGGCTTCTTCCAAGGGGTGTTGGGTCATTGTTTCAGATTTTGGTTATAAATGGATCCAGCCCTGCCATGACGCAAAGCTAGCTATCAAAAAGTTTGGCTTGTTAAAAAAATTTTCCCTTCCAAGGCGTGGGTTTCCCTCCCTCTCCCCAAGACATCAGTTGTGATTTTAAACACTTGCAATAAGCTGCCCAGAAAGATTTCATCTTTTGGTCAGAACCCAACTCCTGCAGCATTTCTGAAGGCTCTACAGTACAGACACACGCAGGCACGTCTGTTGGTGGGGGTTGTTTCTTAGTTCTTTAATTTGAGACAAAGCAAGGTCCAGGATTTGGGCTAGTGTCTGTTGACTGGTTTGCTAGACAGAAGAGGGCTGAGGGATGTCTATGGGCTGGGTGACAGGTACAGCTGGACACTATCATTTAAAATAAACTAATTGTGAAACAAATAAAGGCACCAACCACATAACAAGCCAACTTTGGTAGATTTCTTGCAAAATATATGCATTTAAATACATTTACAGTTTACAAGGTTACACTGTTTAAAAAAACGTTGCAATGATGAAATACAGAATATTTCACCCTTGTACCAAAACTACATATCACATCTTAACAATATTATAGCTTTTATTTAAATGCAGATGGTATAAGAACTGCACCTTTTCATAGAACAAAACTAGTTCTAGGCATATTGCTCTGCTTTTGTATTGCCTGGTAGGCTCAGACCCTGCATGTTTGAAAAGGAAAGCAGTTATCTAAAACGGTAAATGGTGCACTCGATATTCAACCTCAGTATTTGCAGGGGCAAGGCTTTAGTCTGTAATTCAGGTCTGTGTACGTGTTGATACCGCTGTGGTTTTAAATTTGCTAAGCAAAGCAGGAACACGGTCAATGTCGATCTGTCACACCCTCACTGTTACGGTTAGCCCGTAAGGCTCGGTGTCACCAGAAACGTGTAAGTTAATGCTGGAGTTAGGGGTGCACCGTATCGCTACGCGGCTGTGAGGGACCCATGAGGTCATAGCGTTGTGCTGAGGAATACGCACAGCAAGTTTCCTCACCAATTGTTGGCAGAAATCTCCTTATGGCAAAACAGATGCTGCCATGGTCTGTAGCAGAGTTCTGTGGTGATTTAAAAGTACAAGTACTTCGCATGGAAGACTATCGCACCACCCCTTAACCCCTCCTTTAAAAACAGGTTGTCTCTGCAGTGCAAAATGGAAAGGTGTATGCTAATATTCCAAGCTGTGGCAAAGTTTAGCAGGTGTTGAGCTCAGAAAATAATAGTTATGTTGGTAAGAGCATCTTCCTTCCAGTCTGCACAGTGTTACCAGGGCAATGTGGAGGAGCTGAGAGCTGCGAGAGCCATGACTTACATCAGCTAATTAGCCTGCATCAAGTCTCAGTCAATATATTTGGTAAAATTCTTCTAGCAATTTCTTTGCCTGATTTGCTAAATGAAGGAAAGCATGTGTTAACAAAATTATGGTGGGGAGCCAACCCAAGTGCACGTCCAACTGAACACACGATTCAAAACTGGCAGCAAGCGGGGCTCAAAAGAAGGCCATGTGTCCATGCCCCAAGTATCAATATCCACGGCGATTTTTGTTTCCAGTCTCCTGTAGTGCAGACGAGAGGATGCAGAGGGATGCCCTGCTGGAGCCAGGACATGCAAACATCTCCTACGTCTCTGAATCTAGTGCTCCAAATAATTCCAGCAAGGAGTTCATATTCAAGTAAAAACAGAACAGAAGCTGATGAAGGAGAAGGGATGAAGAACCAAGTATCAATATCCACGGCGATTTTTGTTTCCAGTCTCCTGTAGTGCAGACGAGAGGATGCAGAGGGATGCCCTGCTGGAGCCAGGACATGCAAACATCTCCTACGTCTCTGAATCTAGTGCTCCAAATAATTCCAGCAAGGAGTTCATATTCAAGTAAAAACAGAACAGAAGCTGATGAAGGAGAAGGGATGAAGAACCTCAAGGGGTAATCTAGTATAATCTGGTTTGTACTCCACTACATGACACAACTATCTGAAATCTCTTTCGAAGGTCTCAAGGACACACAGTAGCTCTTCTCCGAGGGACTGAAACAACTGAAGAAAATCAAATACCCTTCTCCAGTTACTCGCCTGCGGGATGAAGGACCGAGGTTACCGTCAGGCTTGAGCGAGAATCCCTACTTCAGTTGCCCAAAGAACACAAACCCCTAAGCAGTGCAAGTCCTAGCGGGAACAGCCAGACGCAGGTTTTCGGGAGAGGCCATGAAGACGGGGAGCTTCTCCTCGGCGACAGCGCCCAGCCGA
>NW_010226443.1:0-11210 GCF_000690775.1 Eurypyga helias
CCCCGCCCTTCTTCAGCATCCGGACAACTTCTCCCATCCTCCAGCAGTCCTGCAGCCAACTGCCCTTTAATCCCGTGTCCACTTGCCCTGGGCAAAATCCTCCTTTTCCCATGGTGGAGAAAGGTTATGGCCTCCCCATCATTAAGGAGAGCCAGAAGTGTGAAAAACCCTCATGAACCCTCCTTCCAGGAGTATATTTTTCATATTTACCCTTCACTTTGCAGCAGAGCATGGAATTTTATCCCCACCTCAGCAGGTCACTCGGGGGGGTTGCAGGCAGATGGTTCACTGTCAGGCCCCGATTTCCTTAATCCCCCCTTCCCTTGAGGGCACTAGCTAATGTGCCAGCTGAGTACACAGCTAGAGCACTATTCACTCAATTTCCTTCGCCCACAGCCTGCTGATACAGAAGTTCATACGTGTGCACAGATAAATTTTCAGTGAAATCTCCAAATTTCCTGGCTAAATCCAAGTAAGGACTTGGGTGCTTTAAAACTGAGTTAAATAGAATGGTCCCTGTTCCCATGGCTGGTTTCTCCCCACAGTGACTGGCTGGCTGTGCGTCAGGGATTGCCCCTCCAGGCTGAGCACCCTCAGCATGGAGCTGCAGGCCACGTTCTTGCACGGGACTTTCTCTCCTGTGGCAAAACATCCATGAGACGAAACCATTTTAGGTGGAGGAAGAGACCGGACCAGATCCCCACCCCGGCACAGCTGTACTAACCAGGCTCTTACATGGCAATTCTGCCCACAGCACAAAAGGAATCGGTGAACACCTTTCAGTAACGTAAATCTAGGTGTAAACAACCTCCAGGGGAGACTGTGGGCTGCGTATCCTACATGGAAGAAGCTACTCCAGCCTTCGTTCAGGCAATTACATGCTAGTGATCAAAGGGCTTTTGGACACAAACTTCCTCATCCTTTTATGCTGGCGTCCTGATTCCCATGCTGACTGGTCTGAATTTCGTTTTAGGATGCTTGTCCCTGGGGATTGGAGAGGGAACACAAGTAGCAACTCAGAGCTCTGTACTTCATATTTCATAGCGAGGGCAGGTATGTAAGAGATGCTACATGGCACTGAAGTTAATCGTAAAGGCACCAGCCATTCCTACACATGTGTAAAGACGGGTGAAGGGTAACATCAGCACGGAGAAACTGCGGCACCAAGCAGTGACCGGAGCTGACTTGCTTTATCACTAGCTCGGTTATGGCACTACACTACTACGGTGTGTGTATAAGCCACAGTCTGGGGCTCAAGGCACCTCTGTTGTGTCAATACTGTTTAACTTCCTCAAGTCTTGCCGGTAATTGCTACAAAAGTGAAAAGCACACGTGCCATAACAACTGCCACAAGTTTGCCATTATTCGATTAACAAACTGCAGAGGTCTCTCCTGTCCTTTTCTACACAGTGTTTCTGTTGCTATTTGAAATTGGTTTTGTCACTGGTGACAGACTGCAAACTACCTTACCTTCAGAAAGTTGATGGCTTTAGGCTCTGCATCCATTACTGTCATTTAACACATTGGAAGAAACGCAGAAACAACTGCTGCTGCAAACTTCCTGGGAAAAAATCAGATGTGATGCTTCGACAGCGAACACGGCTTAGCGTGTAAGGCTTCTGAAATTAGCTACTTAATATGCTGGAGTCAGTGGACAAACAACAAATTGCTGCCTGCTTTCTCAAAATGTTGAATAATTTAAGTTCACAAATTTGCCTTCGCTAATCTTTACTGCGGATGAAAATGAGTTTGTGTCCTTTGGGTGGGGAATGTTCCGAGACAGGCAAAATGCCACCACTGAAGAAAGACTGAAGTGCGGCAATTTCTTGGGATTACACAGGGGTGGCACAGAGCAGGAATATTCAACCCTGTTTTTTCAGGAGGCACAGACCCCTCGGGAGCTTGTGGCATATGTGGAGTCACACACACTGGACACGATTTTGCTCTTCTGTGTCACTTTGGAAGCAGCCTCTGGAGCGCTTGGTTGGGAAGCACGGATTTAAGACTTCCAGAAGAAAGGAACGGACTAAGTCTGTCCCACTTAGTGGTTAGTGGGAGTGAGCAGGCTTTGTGAAAAGATACATTCTGTCCTGTAAAAGTTATGTATAGACTACAACAGGTAGATGTCTGACCTGAGTGCCTGACCCGGTGGGACAGAAGGGGCTGGAGGACTGAAAACCCCCATACCCAGTAGTGCAGTGCTGCATCTGACCAGTCCTGCTGCGTGGTCATTGTGTTTTTAATTAAGTAAACAGTCACAGAGATACCAGTCTGGGTCACTGAACTCAAATCATTCTTCAGACAACTCAGTCCAGTAGCACTGAAGAAGAGCTCAAGAGATTTTGAATCCTTGATGCACCTAATAGTCTTGTGTTCGTTATTTTCAGCACATTATTGATGGTTTCTTTTGCTCATTTGCTCAAATGGAATTCAGTCGCTTTCAGAAGCTGAAAGTTTGTACTGTCTGCCAGTTGGTCTGGAGGCATCTCCTGCTCTCCAGGAGACTAATTTCAGAGCCTTAATCACTGTGCACTTTTGCTGTTTCTTCAGTGATCGGCCAAGATCCAAAAGGTAAGGCGTGGAATCTGAACTGCCTGGTTTCTTCAGGCTACAAGGAGTTCAGATGGCATGTAGATGTTCATCACAAGTGCAGGCTTTATTTGGGGCAGAGGAAACATTTAGAGCTCCTGCCGTCAGCCAGACTCCTTTGTGTCAAGCATTTTTATGTTTTGTAATTAATTTCCAGGGAATAATTGCTTGTCTCTGTGACCCTATCCAAAATGTTTTCTCAAAAGAAGTAAGTTGATCTGGGGGTTTGAGAGTGCTTTTAGCAAATACTTCTACTTGCATGGGTAAGTCAAGCACATGTGCAATTATCTGCTGGCGGTTCTTTATCCTTTAGCAGTCTCGTGAAGCCCTCACCTCATTTTTGTGAGGACACGTGTCACACAGTCTCTCCAACTTACTTGAGGGTAATGCAATTTAATGCAGGTCATGCAATCTAAGGAGAGCATACAAGGCTGAGCAGCTGCATTTGCCGTTCTGCCTAATGCTGACAAGGCTTCTTAAGGTAAGGAAATGGAAAATTTCTTATGATATTTGTGCCTTTTCATTAGAAAGGTAGTTTATTCCAGCCTCAGAAGCTTGCCACCCACAACTTCCATGTTAGTGCTTGTTTTGGGTTTTTTTTGTAGAGAAAGGTGGGGGGGGAGGGTGCAGGAAGGGGAGGGGAGGGGAGAAGGTAGGCATAACTGCAGTTGTGTTAGCTGAAACTGCCAGTAGAAGGGCTAAAGCAGCCTAATACCATGTTATAGAGTAACACTCGGTTGTCTTTGTGGGCCAATTTACAGAAAAAATGATGAAATGGAGTTCCTGGTCCAGCGTAGTGTCTTTATTTATCAGTATGACTTTTCTCCCTGCATCAGGTCAATTTGGCAAATGTGTTTTGAGAGTTTCAAAAATACTACATCTAATTATCAGTCTAATCTATTGGTATCTTTCTCAAGAATCTTTTTGTATAAACAGTCTTAGCCGTCTCTTCTAATTCAAAGTGACTTGTCCTGTCCTAATCAGGTTTCCATATGTACAACTTTGCAAGTATTTTATATTAAGGGACAAATTAACCAACAGACATAAAGAGAAAGTGAGAAGTTCTCTTCTCTAGAGAGCTCCCTGGATGTATCTCAAGCTTTGTAAGAGAAAATTAATGATAACCTTTTTTTCCTGTACTTGAAGATAAAAAAGCTGAATTTATTTATAGAACTCTGTTTACGAAGAAAAAAATATTTGGGGGAAGACTGCATTAAAAAAAAATAGGATTTTTTTTTCTGTTTGTGCTCTGGTTTAGCCCCAGTCAGCGACTAAGCACCACAGAGCCACTCGCTCACCTTCCCCTCCCTCAGTGAGATGAGAAAGAGAATTGGAGGAAAAAGGTAAGAAAACTTGTGGGTTGAGATAAGAGCAGTTTAATAGCAGAAAATAAATTGAATAAAATAGTGATGTTAATAATCCAATACTATGTAATGATAATAATGATGGGAATAATGGCAGGTAATGAAACAGCAAACAGCACAGGGTAAAAAGCCCCAAATGATACAACTGCTCACCACGCACCAGCCAACACCCAGCCAGTCCCCAAGCACCGAGAGCCAGAGAAAGACGTTGAAAGCCCAGGAGCCCCAAGAGGTCCCCCCAGCCAACTCCCCCCAGCTGATATACTGATCATGACATTTTATGGCATGAAATATCCCTTTGGTCTGTTTGGGTCAGCTGTCCAGGCTGTGTCCCCTCCCAGCTTCTTGTGGAGAAGCAGCTGGGCACACAGGGGCTGTGTGAGAAACTGAGAAAGTCCCTGGCTTACTGTAAACATTGCTTGGCAACAACTAAAGCATCAGTGTTACCAACATTCTTCTCAGCACAAACCCAAGACGTAGCCTCATACTAGCTACTGTGAAGACAATAACTCCATCCCAACCAAAACCAGCACAATTTATTTCTTCATATTAACTTTAAAAGAAAATATTAGGGTTTTTTTCTTTTGCAAATGTCCTGTGGCTCCATGTCAAGGTTCTGCATCCTGCACTGATAGGCACCCTCAAACGCTGAAGACTTCGGCTGTGGATGCCATGTCCTTAAGGAAGAGACAGTATCTCTGGAGCTCAGAGCCCAGAGGTGCCCTGTGTGTATGAGCAGTGATTGTCCTGATTCCTTGTTTTGGGTACAGAAGGGAGTAAGTTAGGCGGAGGTGCCAAAAGCTAGAGAGAAACTCTGTTCGCATTGGAGTCCTAAATCCTTGTTTTATAGGTTATTTTCTGGACTAGGCAGGCCAGCAGTTTAATGATTCAGTAGGCTCTCATTGAAAAATATTTGGAAGCCTTGATGTTACATTAGCAATACAAACAACATCGTTACATTCTTACTACTGCTTCCCTCTCCTTTTCCCCTGTTGCATCTTAATCCCCTTTAGCTCCTGGGCTCTGAGTGAATACTTCCATATGTATTTGCGGAATGCCAAAATATCAGGAGTACCTTTTCTGCTTTGACTGAGGCTCTGGCATAATACAATAATGAATGATAATACTAGCTCCCAGCTCCTTCTTTTGAGCATTGAGTAGGTGCATTCTCTCATCCTCCATGGACAGTTATCATCAATTTATAATTAGGCTCAGCTACTTCACTGTGGGATTCTCTATAGTTTTCCAGCTGGCATATAAATGATACTTTCTTAATATTCTCAGAAACCACATCTTTCCTTCCCTGAGGTATTTCATTAATATATTACACTCATGTTTTCTAGGATAGCCTACACATTTATGTTTACAGAAACTGTTGGGTTCACCTAGAGCAGGGACTCGAAGGACTGTAATTGTGATGCAAAAGTCTAACAGTTACATGCTGAAGTCTCAAAATTGGTAAAAATCCTATCGCAAACCTATGCCCTTGTAAGGAAAGCTGTTCTCCAGAATTACCTGGAAGTCGTATAAGTGCTTGTTAGGCCTGTTAACCAAGCAGGAAGGATAGACTATTCTCCTCACAGTTTCCAGCACTCGCACTTGGGTGAGCCTGAGCAGTGAGCCAGCCACGCTAGTCGTGATGATGAAAGGCATTTTTAAGCATTACACTGCATTTTTTGAGATCCTTGAATGAAATAGGCTAAAATACTCAAATATACTGGCAATAAAGCAATATATACCTTAGTTATATCGTAACCAGCTTTGGGCAAGAGGGAGAGGTACTGTGCCAGGCTGGATGTGGCTTTGAGCAACCTGGTCTAGTGCAAGGTGTCCCTGCCCATGGCAGGGGGGTTGGAACTAGATGGTCTTTAAGGTCCCTTCCAACCCAAACCTTTCTATGATTCTATGATTCTATGCAAAAATCCCAGTTGAGCCTGACAGGATCAGGTGGCACCTGCATGCCATTTCTGGGCGCTACGCAGCTGTTTGCAGTAATTGTTTTTAGGTATTGTACTGAAAACCTTTTCCTATTTCCAACACCCATTCACACGGCACCACGCTCTGCCGTTGCTACTAACTGGATGCTGAATAATGTCTTCCTTTTCCAAACAGAGTTATTGCTCAAGGGGAGCAAAGGAATTGGAATGCAAACCCATGGTTACTCAGTGGGAATGAGGAATTATTTCTTACTACCTCTCTGCAATTTTGACTTCAGTGAAACACACAGGGTCTTCTATGTAACTTCCATTATCTGTGCAGAGAAGTCTTTGCTGCTTTCCAATAATCGTGCTATTCTGTTAGGAGAGCTGTGAAAACTTGGCTGTGTTTGTAGGGCTTTTAGAGAAACGTTTTCTCTGGCTTGCCCCGGGTCTGCTTTTGAGGTTAATTTGGAAACAGTTCCACCTCAAAACTAATGAGGGTACATCTCCCTGGCATGTGGCAGTTCTGGAGAGAAACAGCAAGCTACCTCCACATAAGAGCGATAGGGAGTGGTGTTATGCCTTGTGGACGTTCCTCAAACCGTGCCAATTTTTGCATGGTGCCTGCATATTGCAAACATAGTGCGCATTATAACTAACTCGGGCAGCACTTAAAGAGATTTCCATGCTAGCAAGAGGGCAAAGTCAAGTCTGCTAGATGTTTGTGCCAACTAAACCACCTCGCTTTAAATCCTCATGCACAGTAAGACAATGTGCTAGGGCCATTCACAAACTAACCCCGCTGCTCTCACTGCCTACGCACAGGAAGGCAGAGGTTAAACCTTCACTCCCCAAGTCCTTTTTAAAAATCAATCATATACTAATCCCATTGAGCAGCTTGCTGTGGTTGGAGACATAGTCATTAATACACAGACATGAGAAAATACCCTGACATCTGCCCAGGGCTGCGCTCAGAAGTTCATGTACAACAGCAGGACTCAGTTAAATACTCGATTACTGCAAATACCCTGAAAATCTGGCATTTCCAGTGATCAGACATGCAAGTTAGGTGCACCACACAGCCTTTTGCAGACTGCTGTTTTGCAAACCAGGCTCTGCAAGGCCAGAAGCAAGTCAGGAAAACAAGTGAGGCAAGGGGCAGCCTGGATGACTGCTTGTGAAACCTTTCTGTTGGAAACTGGCTCTGCACCAGCTTTTCCTTTTCTGTGATATGTTCCTTTCAGGTTTGGGTCCACTGTCTACCTCTGCCTCTTTTGAAGATTTTTTTCCTTTGAACATTGCGTTCTTGCTTCACAGGGAAGCAGAGCCATGGGAGCACCAGCAAAAAAAATGCATTTGTAGCTTCAGCATCCAGAGTTCTGGCCTCTCACTTGATTTGCTCCAGGCTCCTCACACATATTCAAACCCCTTACAAGTCCAGTCGCTGCTGGCAACAGTGGGTTTGCCTGTTCCCAGTTTCTTTGAGCATTAGAGGTATTATTAGGGCATCACCTACTTCTGCAAGAGGAGAAAATTACTTGGAAACCTATGTAGCAATTGCAACCTAATTTGCTTTAAAAGATGGAGAGGCCTTTTTTTTTTTTTTACCTTAAAAAAATAGGATCCCAGCTTGATAATGCCTAAGAAACCTCTGAAACTCTTGCTGAGCTGGTTGAAATACATAAGCCTGAATTAGATTCTCTGCGGGTGGTTACAGAGACTTGAATCTGGAATCTATCGATCAGTTAAGGAGCACGGCAGTTGAAAGAACACGGTGATGTTACAGCTGTGTTTCACAGTCTAACCATGCCCCTGCGTGCTTCAGCCAACAGACTGGAGGAGTCAAGTGCCTGCACTAGTGTTAGAGGGAGGCACATCTTTGTCTTGAACATAATTAATCTTTTTCCTGCAACCCACGTGCCTCATTTGGAGGGCTGTGTCGTGTCTTAGGCTACGCATCCACACAGGGGAAAGAAAAGAGAATCAAAATCTTTCCGAAGCCAAATCCCTCTCTGGCGTGCAGCAGACCATCACACCAGCTGTGCCCACCATGCCGCTGGCCATCCCAGCCAGATCCACCCAGCTCTGCTGCCCATCACCACCAACTTTCCGAGCCAGATCTTGCTCCTTGCAGGCTGGGCACCATCCCAGTCTCTGGCAGGGACATCTGGCAGAGCAAAAAGCCTTGTCCAGGGCTGTCTCATAGCCAAGGCTAACTTTGAGTTTTCCCTTTGTTTTCTCCAGGGGAAGAAGAGCCTGGTGGTACCCAGCTAGCACAGTGGCAGATGCACCATCTGCTATCAGTTCCTCTGGAGCAGTGGCTGTGTGTAAGTTGATCATGTTTTCAGGCATCTGACGTTTAAATAAGACTATACACCTTTCACAGCAGGAAGCAAGCCTATTTCTTTGAGATGAATGTGTGTGTTTTGTAACACATATTCAGAAGCCGATTGCAACTGCCATGGGATGGGTGGTGGGTGCAAAACCAAGATCGCCCAACGAAGCCAGCCATCTTGGAATAGTTTCCCACTGTGCCACAGCTGAGTACTGTTCCTTTCAGAGAGGAATTAAAGTACAGAGAACCCAAGGGAAGAATCACAAAGGCTGGCTGAGCATGCATCTGCCTTTTAGATATTTAAACTCATCACTTAACTCCTCAAACCTACCTTTCAGGAGCCATTTAATCCTGGAGACTGCTGTGTCACTGTAGCAAAATAATAACTCAGACCAGGTTCTTGCTGGAAGATTCAGCAGGCAAATAAAAGCATGTTGATTTCATCATATTATATTCCATATAATAGCCTGTAGGAAATTGGCATGGCATTCCCTTCCTGTATCTTCTCACCAACACTAGGACTAGATGCAATTCCAGTTTGTGGCAACTATGACCAGATAAAAATCATTTTGCTTGCATAGGAGAAAATGAAAGATTTCAGAAAACTTCTGTTTGGGTCAGTGAGTTTGGGTTTTTTTTTCATCTGTTCATCTCAAAGTTGGAATTGAATAGATGACAATAAAGACAGAAACTGGCAATTGGTTATTGAAAACTTTGCTTACTGCCCATTTAAAAAATATTAATGGGGCATTACTGAGTAGCTCTCCTTTAGGTGTATTAAACCAATGGTCTCTTTCTCAGGCTGCAGTGAGGGAGAGGCAGATTGTCATCTCAGTTCATTGGAACCAACTTCTGAAGGCAGGGCAATGATAGCTGGTTTTAAACATGGCTGTGTGTCTGCAGAGGTGGTTTGAAATCACCTTCTTTTCTGGTGAACAAATACAAAAATAATCTAATAATCCACTTCAGTATCTTTAACAACCTGGTTCCTGTCTCTTCTGCCCTTCCAGGTGGTCTAGTTTCCTTGCAAGATGAGATATTTTAACCCTCGTCATAGAGACGTAGGTCACACAGACCATGATCATAGTTTTCATGTCTGCAGCAGCCCTTCATTACCATGGGCAGTGCTAATGAATGAACCGAGAGACCGTAATCCCTCCATTTCTCTGCTGATGCGAATATTACACTGTGCTGGACAGGCCATCTGAGAAATCTATAAATCAAAGAAAAAACTCTAATCCTCCATGTGACCCACTGTCACTTGAATGACCTTGCTGCACAAACCATAACGCAATGGGAACACCGAGCAGAATTCAGACTGGCCTTAAATACATGCAATTCCTTCTGCTCTGCCAAGTCATCAAAAGAGGAACACACAGACACACAAAATGATTCATGCAGGAAACCCAGAATGGTGCAGAATTCATCCCTCTGCTGTGACAAGCTCATTTTAGGTTCATGCGGTTTATTTCCAATGCAAATATCTTTCAAGGGAAGACACCGCGTCCATGCTTTACCTAGGTTACTTGGGATGCAGTGCAAGCGACGTGCCTTGACACGTTCAAGGATTAGCAAATACAGCACAGCATTTCATGGATTCAGGGGTTCTGCATTACAAGCCTTCAGGCTGCAGAAGTCAGCGCTGCAGACACCGTTTACACTGAAGTCACGTTTAAGTCAATGAAGCATCTCCCTGAAGGACTACTGGGCTGGAGTTGAAGGTTAGGCAGTGCAAAAAGAAGAATTTGTTACAAGCAATCATGGACAAAAACATAACAAAACAAAAAGAAGAAGAAAAGAAGAAGTAGAATATTTCAGCTTGGTACCTCTTTTGGCTTTTGACTAGCCCGAGTAATATTTCTCCTGCCGTCACTGATATTTGCCAGCATCTGCATCTCATCTTGAAATTCAACACACTTACTGAGAAATGAGTAAGCTACGAGGAACAGATAGTCTTGCTGGAGGGTACAGTTGTGTGTGCTCAGTTGACAGCAAGGGACAAGGACAGCACTCACACGGGTACACTTGGTGCCAGCTCCTGGCTGCTGGTCTTCCTTTTTCCCGCTGGCAAAAGAGGAGACGGACACCAGCGCAGGCATGAACACTTCAGTATTACAGTAAATACTGTAATATTTATTGACATCTGTGACAAGATGACATGAACTTCCACGGCTCTAACACAAGTCCCACAAAATTGTGTTCGTTTCCAAATGTTGGAGCTCTTCCTGATGAAAAAAAATGCCACCAGCCTCCCTTTTTTTGTAAGGGCAATTTTACACCACAGTGTTGGGGAACAAAAGCATGAAAGCATAACCTGGACGCACCTGAATAAAACAGAAATTAAGCACAAATTAACAGAAAACAGAATGGATTTTAAGTAGTGTTTTAATCCACTTCTACTCCAGGACTACATCATTTGGAGGGTTGGTTTGACAGCTCTGAAGATAAAAGGCACAACTCTTTATAGAAACAGTACAAAGGCTTTTAAAAGGCTTTCAGAGCCTTTTAATCCTACTTTTGTGCTCTGACAATCTTCCTCAATTTAAATACTTCCTCGCATCAAAGATGCCCTTGAGGCTGACAGGAGCTCTCTGTGGCACTTCTCCTCCCCAGAACCACCCTGGCCTTGCCCACATCTCCAGGCGGGTTTCTCCGCCAAATCCGGTGGGTTTGCTCAGCGGGGGAGAGAGGTGTGAGCAACAGGCTTGTGTTTTGCTTGTTTTAGCTTTTTCAGACATCAGAACACCCCATGGGTAATTTTTCCTGTACATTTTGGCCTCCTGAGTCCTTCTCCCCTTTGGTACCTGCTTGACTGACGCTCACCGGTGTTTCTTGCCATCACTGCTGCTTGCACCTGCACTATCCACAATCAGTTTGATAAACAAGCTTCCTAATGCTGCCAACACAGAAGGGCCTAACAGCTTTTTTTTTTTTTTTCTGAAATGCTTTTGTTTCCCTCTTTTAGTCCCACAGTGAGTTTTGCTGACCTCAGTCTGTGTTGCA
>NW_010226443.1:11229-24982 GCF_000690775.1 Eurypyga helias
CTGTGACCGCAGGAGATACGGGGGGAGACAACAGTAACCCTTCTACGTGGCTTCATTCCGGTTCAGGCAGTGCACAGCAACTGGGCAAATGGGCAGCTGAAGATAAGTTAGAGGAAAAAAAGGAAGCCAGATTACAAAAATAAAGGCGGTTTCTCCTTGAGGATGATCTCATATCTGAAGAACTGAACTCTCACTTCCTTGTCCTTTGTCTTCTGCTTGTTGTTACCAATGTTGTCACACAGAAGTCAGGAAGGAAGCAGAAGAGAAGAATTTTAGGGAGATAATATTATTGTAAGCATCTGAGAGTGCAGTAACTTACTCGTCTCAGAGCAGACATTTAGGACTGGCGTTTAGGACGTCTAGGACTGGCTTAACACAAGAAGATGCATTTCAGCTTCTGTCAAAACCATCCCCAAAGCCACAGACTTAGGTCCAAATTGTTTGCTCAACACTCAGTTCCTGCAGCTTGCTTTGACCACGATGGTACATGGCTGCATCCCACCGCCGGTTCCCCAAGCCCCTCTGCGGGAGTGGGCAGAGACAGAAATGGGCTGTAAGAGAGGGAGGGCTGAACTTCAGTGCCTCTGCACAACCCAGATGCACTAGCTGCTGGCAAAACAGTGGAGTAAGGTCTCCTCCTCCTCTGAATGTAGAAACCTTTGTAGCAAAGCACCATCTCACAGCTGTGAGAGAAGCCCCGGGTACGTGGTTATCTACAGCTCCCCCCATACATCACATCTGCCTGGCAGAAAGTGATGCTTTATCCAAGTTTCCATAGCCCCCTCCCTGCAGTGTACTAAGGGAACCCACAGGAGCCAGGCAGCACCATGCTGCCTTCAGGGACCCCCAAATTCCTGGTAGTCCTGCATATCCCTGCAGGGGATTTATAGGCAGTTTTATCCTTCAGAGTTTGAAAGATGAATTTTAAAAAGAAATAAATAATCATGGGAATTAGATTCTAGATAACTCACAGACTTGCTGGGCTGTTTGCTCTCATTGTCAAGGGAAACTAAAATACCTTCAGACTGAAAACTAAAGGATCCGACCATGCCAAGCAGGTTACAGTGTGTCCGTAAACAGAGAGCAGCGCCTTGGTTTACAGGACAGGTTTTCTTTGCTTTTCAGTGGGCCTGTGCCATTGCACAGCAGCCAAAGACCCTGCTCCACAGCACCCTGTAATGCAAAATACAGACATGGGTTTGCAGCTCCGCTAATTTTCAGGCAGCCGTATTAGCCAAGCTGGAAGATTGAAATGGCAAGCCATGAGTGAAATTAGTGTACTGTGCTAGAGGAAAAGCATTCAGTCTGACTGCAAGCACCATGCACAAGTAAGACACCATTCTATGCCTCCTGCTTAGCAATTCTTTTTCTTTATACTCCATTTACGTGATATTAACTATTTATAAGAGATCACTTTAAATCCCCTTTGCAGTCAGCATGCGTGCATCTCATCTGAAGACCCACGGCTGTTTGTTGAGGCTCGATAGCCATGAAAACACACCGTGGGTAATTGTCCCTGTGAGGGTTTCAACTGAACAGGTAAAAAGTGTTTTGTTTTAAATGGCTTTACCAAAAAAGCCATTTTTCCATCTGCACTCCCTTAATTTACACACAATCCAAATTCAGTTAGGTAAGAATGCTAACATGTGCTTGTGAAATAGACCTTAAACAACTGAATTTCATGTTTTGGAACTGGAAAATGACTTTTTGCCGGTATAAAGAGACAATGTGTGTGCTGCCTGCGAGGAGCAGCATGCAGTGTGGTACTGCACCCTGTTGGTCTGCTGCATTATCGAAGCCCAAGCGCATCTTGGTACCATGCAAGGCAACTTCTTTTATATTAAACCTTTCTTTCAGGCGAGCTGTCTCCAAATGCAGCGTGGAGACAGGTGGGAAAGAAAGAGAAAGAAGCTCACGTCCTTGCAGGGAGAGTGAGACCTACAAAGGTGAGAAGAAACAGTTGGATTAGAAAAGCTGCCGAGATTGGAGCGTTCTCACTCACTACTTAGTGGGTAGAAGCAACAGAAAAAATAATGAGCAAGCAAGGAAAAAGGAAGAAGGTTTTCATGCCACTTGCATGGAAGCAAGAGGAATGTTGTAAATCATGAGCAAAAGCCTCAAAACAGTGACTCATATGGTTCCGACATCTACAAAAGCTTGAGTTCAGGAGAACCTGAACAACATTTTGGGAACTTGGTGCCAAAACTCAAATTCCAGAGAAGGTGATGAAGGAAGTGCCTGATTGAGCCTTACGGCCCTGAGTGCACGGCTGCTGCACTCACTTTAACTCGGCAAGATGATGTCAGAGCTGCCTCCCAGCAAAGGGGGAAGAACAGGCTTCTTGGAAGGGGGCCGAGGCGAAAGACACAAGTGCCGAGGGGCTGGCAGGCTGCAGAAGGCAGTGAGTATGCAGGGGAAGAGTGTCATTGTGAAGTGGAGAGCAGGATCAGAGAGCTCACACATCTTAGGGAATGAGCCAGGCAGAGAGGTTCGGAGGCAGATCCTCCGTGAGGGCACTGCTCTGCAGGGGAGCTTCGCCGCTGATCTCTGGGCCATATGGTCTTATGCCATTAACACTGCTTTATAGCTGAGTCTGGAAACAGTGCACATGCATCAAGCAGTCTTTGCCCAAGCAGTCCATAAAAACAAACTCAACCTGTTGGAGCCACTGATTCAGTGATTGCACAAGACTGTAGCTTCATGTACGTGTTGGTCTCAACACCTCTTTCCCAACCCAGCCCTACTGGTTATCTGCCATCGCCTGCCCAGCAGGGACCTCACAGACATCACGGCCATCAGCCAGCAGTTGTGATGTCCTTGCGTGCTCCCACCCTGCCACCCACCTTCCCCACCTACAGAGAACTACCAGAGGTCCTGGTCCTGCCTGGCCTTTGCTTTAATCAGTCTTGGCCCGAATGACTTGCCCCGAGGCTGGCTAGGAAAGAGAGATGCCAAAGACAAGCAGCTGGCTCCTGTTGCTTCTGGAGTAGCACTGTAAGGGAATGGCCTTTGGGATGTTCGTTTGGTGAAACCACAGTCTTTTAATAGTTGTTGATAGTGCTATTTTAAATCTGCTGCATTGTAACAACATCAGAAAGGGCTTGGAGATAGGACTGGTATTTTGTTCTCCTTAAGACACAAGTTTCAGTGATCCTTTGTCTCATGACTGGCTTGGAATTTAAACTAGGATGCAGTACAAGCTGTACACGCCTGAGCATCCAAGCGCCCGCTTCTCACACAAGCGCATGATTCGGGATGATCTGCTGCGACTTAGTTCATCCATGAGATCAAATCAAAGATGAACTGCTACGAAAAAAAGGAGGAATGGGGTGGAATGGGATGGGGTAGGACAGGATAAGGGAATATCTACCCCTCAGATGGCATTGATAGTGATGCCTAAGCAGGGTTTTCAGGTATCACGTGGCAGCTTTTCCCACAGCTAACACTGTAAACCATTCAGGCAGACATTTGGGGGTCACTGAGGTTGTAATTGATGGTGTCAGGAGCCCTTTTGAGTTTCCAACAGTCCTTCTCCTGAGATTTGCTTTGCTTACAGACTCAAACTCATTTTTAACTCGTACACATGCCAATGGCTTCCTTTCACAACCACACTGCTCCTCTGGCTGTGGCCTTTCCTTCCTTCCTCCAGCACCGCATGCATGTCCCTGCATCTGTTGTTGGTGCCTAGGGACACCACGCTGGGGCTTGGGGTTTTTTTGGGTGTTGCATATCGGGTAGGGCTCCTACTGGTACAACTCTTCTCCTACAACTGACCCAGCTGCTTCTCTCCGCACCTTTGAATGCAAAGCAGCCCTCAGACTGAGCAGCTTTCCTGAGTTTAAGCCAGGCAGGGAGAGTGCCTCGTGTCAGCGGCTGTTCTGCAAAGGCTGACAGAGCTCAGCACGCGCGTGCAGGAGCCATGCCTCAAAGGCTGTATGTTTTATTACTAATTTCTGTGAGAAACCTCAGCATTTTCTTGCTCTCCTTTTCTTTGGAGCTTGCATGCGGCCCCTGGCAGGGGATGGCTTTATCCCAGCAGCCATTTGTCACACAGGGAAAGCGGGAGCTGCCACCGCCTCAGAGGAGAGGCGACTGGTGACAGCAACGTGCTTGGGAACACTGCAAGCAACACGCAGAGAAAGGCAGCACAGCAATACGGCCACAGATGTCAGTACCAACCCGTCTATGTCTGCAGAGGGGGAAAGGAAAATCGGCGCCAGGTAGAGAAGCGCACAAGTATGGCTTGTGCCAGGAGGGCACCACAGCCACCCGGGGAAGTGGGAAGACCCAGGTCAAGCTGCAGCCCCAGAAATAAAGCACCCCAACAGCCCACCTGCCAAAACGGCGCAGGCAGAAAGCCGCTGGATACCACAGGGCTGTATCTGACTCTGTGAGCCAAGACTGACAGACAGACAGGTGGAGGAGGAAAGCAGGTAGCAGGGTGGCCGTACCACTGCTGGGCAGCACCATGGGCTGCTGCAGTCTCACGCCAGCCTGATACAAACCTACACCACACAACACCTCTTCCTCTCCCCACAGCACCGTCTGCGGGAATCAGTGGATTTGCAAAGTGACAGAAGCACAGAGTCTTCCTCCCAGCTGCGACTCTGCCCAGTGGGGCAGGCAGCCTGCCCGCCTGCAGCCTGTGCTGTGAAAGTTCAGCACACCCAGAAAGTTTATTGAGAAGTCCCTCTTGTCCGCAAAGAGCAAGATGGCTCTCCCCACCCTCTGTAATTAACAGCCAGATATGACTTTACGTCTCCCAGCACTATGAGGTAGCTCAGGGCAGAGCATCACCACCCTGCTGAGATCATGTGTTGGAGATGGGACGTTCCTCAGGGGGTTCCAGCTAACCCCGGGGCAGCTTTGGCGTTCAAAGCCTCTTTGTTTTGAGGGCTAACTTTACAAGGGCAAACGCCAGCTAACGCCACACAGAGACAGCCAAACCCTTGGCCCCTTTTCTTGTGTGTTATCTATTTCTGTGCTCTGCCAAACAGCGATTTTATTGGGTTCAAACTAAGGGTAACAGCAGGTATCCAAACTGTGTAACATCAGAAAGAGAGCTTCTGGAAACTCCCCAGCTCCAGTTCGCTTCTGCTTTGGCAAGCATTAAATCTCAGCAATATTGTCCATCGCCTGGGGGCTAAATTACAGGCAGAGCCAAACAACAGTTGTGGGGATTTGAGGAGTGGTTTAATGTGCGAGGAGTAGGCAAGACTACAGCACAGGAACATATGAGTGGAAATGGTGATCTGGTGTCATAGGTTTTGACTACTCCTTTTGAAAAAGACAAGAGGAATTTTAATCTTCACTGGACTAGCCACCTGGGGCACATAAATTTGATGCATATCCTACAGGACAGTGATCATAAATATTACCATATTTCAAACCACAGAGAACAGGCTTATTCCTATCTGTTTTCAGTGTTCTGTTCTTTATTCATCTTGGTTAGATAGTTAATATTGCCTTTTCTTCCTCTGTGGGCTAACCTCCATCTTTCTGGTCCCCTCGTGACATGCCTGAATATCAATCACTTATCCTACTGTTCCAACTAACAAAGAAGAAAATTTAACTCTATTAAGCTGATTCATTATTTTATGATGTCCCTCACCCCCCGCCCTCAGCACCGAATATCAAGGCAAAGTTTCGATCACTCCATCTCGCTTCAGACCACCCCAGAGATGTTATTAGCGCATGATGAACCTCTCGTGCTATATTATTTCATTACAGCTCTCAACGCCGCAGCAGTGCAGCCAGCCAGCGGGTGACCTCCTGTGATTGGCTTGCAGATTTGCAGGGAAATGTGGACAAACCCTGGTGTTTTTAAGAATTCAGAGATCGTTTCCCTGTGTTACATTCACCACGTGATGCCCCAGCAGCCTTGACGAGCCGTGGGGCAGGCAGACCTTGCTGGGGACTGTGCTTCTTGGGGGTGCAGGTTCGCTCAGGGCTTTTCACTCGAATGGCTGAGAGGCACGCTCTCTCCCGGGACCGTCGTCCCAAATCTCCATGACAACAGATTTGGGATGGAGACCTGGCATACTGAGTGCCAGAAGGTCACAGTGGCAAACAAAAAATGTATCGGGGGGGAAAAGAGCAGCTGGGGAAGAGGTCAAGGGGCAGCTTGCAGCACCTTCTATCGTGCTGAAGTATGAATTCACTGGCTGCGTGTGCTGGGGCTTTTACCACAATTTTGTGAGAAGCAATTGCCGTAGAGAGTGAGTCTAGTCAAATCCTGAGTATTTCTATGTGTTATTACTCTTTCATTACTGTAATGGAGAATACAGAGAGGAAAAATACATGTGTTGCCCTCCCAGACCTTGTGATCTAAATTCAGGATGCGAGGTGAGAAGGAGCCTGGTAGACAGCAGTAGTGAATCCAGCTCCTTAAGATCCATTTTCCAGTGTAATTCATTTTTAGCCTGTTTTTTTTAGGAATTGGAGCTGTGCAATCGCAGCTGTCTTCCTGTCTGCCTCCCCACCCCGAAAAGACTCCAGAAGCTGTTGGGCTATTTTTACTGAACCTGCCGAAGAAGTGGAAGTCTCAAAGACATTTAACTCCTACAAGGATCACAAAATCCTGGTGAATGGGTAGAGCAGAGAGTACTGAAGGGGTACCCTGAAGAAGGAGAGAAAAGGGTTGCTCGGCTCTCCTCCGCTGCCAGAGGCATCACTCCGCTGCGTGAACAGCACGTGCACGCTGGCATAGGGCAGCGCTCACAGAGCTCTGAACCCAACGGAGCACATGTTGCCTCTCCAACTGCCAACTGTACAGGGGTGTGAGAGGAAAATGAAGCACCACGGTGAGGAATTAGTGGAAACATGACGTACAGCTGAAGGAACCAGGGTACAGAGTAAGGGAGATGGAGGAGATCTGGTCAGTGTTACGGGACAGTGGGTGCAGGGATGAGGAGGAGGTGACCAGGCTAATCGTGTGTGGGATGTGTGAAATGACCCCAGTTCTGTCCACAGGACAGCTACCTGGAAATAACTTTTGTGCACATGATATAACTGCACACCTGAGAAAGCTGCTGGGCTGAAAAACACGGCAAGCCACGTCCCTGGTTTAGGTGAAGGAGAGGCGCAGTGGAGCCAACAGCAGATCAACATCTACCCCGCTGGCAAGAAATACCTTCAAGGAAAGGTGAGCCTGTCGTTCACTGAGCCTCTCAACCTCCCACTTCCCTCCTGGGGTCAGGATAAAACTGCTGAAGCGTGTAAGTGCAGTGGAAGCTTTTTGGAAAGTGCTGTGAGCCCTGCCTGCAGAGCCGCTACACCCAAATGTGAGTGCCTCCAGCACCGCTCCTGCTCCCTGGGCACACACACAGCTCCCCGAAATGCTTCCTTCAGGCTGTGATCCTCCTGCAAATGCTCCCGGGCATCTGTCTCTGCCAAAGATAAGGGCAGTTTTCCCACAGGTATGTCAGCGGTTATGAAAAGACAAATAAACCATAAATATTTTATATGGTCTCTGTGCACCTTTGGTCTCAGCCAGTCTATGAGAAAGCAGTAAGTCTGATGTTGGCTGCTGTAAGCAGCCCAGAATCACACCAGGCACCGGCCTGGCACCACAGCTGTCACCGTTCAGTCCCTGCCCAACCTGCCGTCCTCCCGAATTCCTCACTGGGCCACACTTGTCTCTCATCAGTGCTAATTCTTCTTCCTTCACAGACCTTCTCCAAGTGTCCCACCAACGTGATGGATGAACAAAGCAAGCCATAAGGACAACAAAGGGAAGGGTGTCTTTGGTTAGCTCGTTCCGCACATGCAGAGTAAGTCCAGATTCTGATCACGGTTATTCTTGTACAACTTCACCAGAGCCGGTTGTATTTCCCATGAGTAATTGGTAGTGGGATTAAAAAATAGAGAACAACAGATAAAAATCACTGAGTTCATTGCATGGGGTAGAGGTTCATACAGAACCTTTCATATAAGACTGTTACTTTACTCCCACTGTGCAAGAAAAAATAGCTCTGCCTGAGGTTAGGTTTTACATTTCTGGGTTTTGCCTTCATTTTTGTATGCAAAATATTTGTCGAGTGTAAACGACTACACTCCAGAGAGTGCTGTGCACTGCTAAATCATTTATTATCCACAAATAATTTAATCGGATCATATGGAAACCATGCTGAACTCCAGAAACCTGGATGCTATACAGGCAGGCTGCCAGCCAGGGTAAACCAAAGACATTCTGTCCTTGGGGTGGGAAAGGTACAGGGTTGGCAAGAGCTCTAAAAAAAACCCCCAAGAAATCAGCATCAGGAAGTATCTTGGCCAAGAGGAACTTGGCAGAGCAGTATTTTAGCTTTGCTGAGGGACTGTATATGCCCATTGAAAGGGTGACATCTGTGGAGGAAGGGCAGAGCGCAGGGATACAATGCAGTTTTATGGCAGCACTGCTTAGTCAGGGAAAGGGACTCCAAAGGGAGCCGATGCAGCCAGCTGGCTGGCCGATGAATGGAGTAACCGTTGTGGAAGAGATCAAAAAGCTAACGAGTGCCCCATCACCTCCCACAACGGCAGCAGGATGGATTTCTGAGGGTTCGGGAAACTCGCAGTTGAAGTGCATGGGTGTAATTTCAGGAACTATTGAGCGCTTTTAGGATTCTTAAATCGTTAAAAATTAATTTGCGCTCATGAGCAAGCCAACGCGATAACAAAACTCCAAAGAATCTGAAATTCAGCATGACTGTAGGGAATACAGACAGAATACTGTGCTTTCGTTTGCAAAATGAGGGCAGAAATTCAACACCTTTTGTATTGGTATGGTGGCTTCCCACTGGATTCAGCGGTGCACCTCATAGAGTTGCTCTCCAGGCAGAGCACAACAAAGGCTGTTTTTTGCTCTGAAATGTGTCGTGGTGTGCAGCAAAAATAGCTCCTAAAGATATTTATTTATTTTTGCTCAGGTGACCGCATTTTTTATTTTGCCTTTACTGAACTCTAGGAAATTTATTCAGTTTTCTTTCACTTACCACAGTTACCAAACCGCAGCCACCATCGGGACATTGTCAGCTGACCAATTCCAAAAAGTAAATGAAAGTAATTTCTAACCCTGCTCCTCTCCTTGAACTTCCCTGGGTAATTTCCATTGTTTCACATTCACCTGCTTGAAAAGCAGAATGTTCCCTTTTTCCCCCCAACTCTGAAAGAGCCATACAAACAGCAGGGAAATGACTTTAGCAAAGCCATAAAATTGATTGCAGAGCTGCTATATCAAATGCCTTCCAAAACACAGAGAAATAAGTTTTTGCTCTTACGTTTTCTAATATCATCATGGGCGCTACGTCGGTATTACAACAGGCAAGGCAGTTCCGGGGAGCATTGCAATTTTCAGCTGGCAATGGTCCTTCTGGTGTGTATTACCTTTTTAGATGCTTTTCTGGCATCTAGCAGCTGCCTTCAGGAAGATTTATATGCTATTTTGTTTTGTTTAATTTCTCCTCACCGTTAATGTGCCTTTGTTATTGCCGTGTGGAGTTCATTAACTGCACCAGAAGATGGCAGCAATGGAAACCAGTTTTGTACCCTCCATTCATAAATCACATTTCATGCTGAGCAGCAATCAGTGATACGACAGTATCAATCAACGTTTAAAAATTGTTTTAAAAACACCCCAAGAAAAGCAGTCCTCACAGTTGTAGACACTGAACGGTGTTACAAAAGTTGTGGAACACAGAACGAACGACGTGCTCCCTTGCCAGCATTTGGTGGTCATCTTTCCAACGCCTAAGTTGCAAAGACCAGGGATAGAGATGTCAATAAATGAAACTGTCAGAAGGCTGTCCCAGGCTACCGCAAGAGGATAAAAAAGGTCTGGAGTAGCCGTAATTCATTTGATCTTCATGGCAGGCAACAAAAAGCATTTGACTCTGGAGCGGAGGAGGACTGGGAGCGAAAGCATAAAGATCGGCGGTACATTTCTGGGCTGCTGGACTTTGACTCGTGTCACTGATTCAGTGAGAAAAGGCACTGGGAGCAAGATGTTTATTTAACTGTTTTTTATAAAACATGTGAAGGAACACATAAAGCCAGACAGAGCATTTCCTTAGGAGGAATGAGTGTTTACAAAGGCAAATTAACATACATATTTCCCACAGGACACAAGCATTATTAAACCTGTTATGAGCTTTGTCAGCAACCGCTAAGGAAAAAAGAATCTTATTTACCCTTCTAAATACGGACCAGTCTTCAGGGCAACACAGCTCCTGAACTTACTGACACGGGTGCTTGTGTCACAGCCAGGATTTATCATGCACGATATGTCTCAGCTTTACTTGCAAGCTTTTGCTCCCAGAATATTATTTATTTATTGCTCAGAATAAGGGGCACAAGGGGGAAACGAGCTTCCCTGCCGGGGGTAGCGTTAGTGTGCCACTGAGCACTCCAGGGCAGCGATGGCAGCACCAGCACCAGCACACTCCGGCTGGCATGGATGCTCTGGCGTTTGGCACAGATGGGGCAACCCCAGGCATGTGTCCCCATGAAAAGTTAGGAGGCCAAGGTTGCTGGCTGTGTGCTCTCCCAAAAGGGAATTTGAGTGCTGGGAAGACACAGCCCCTTGTCTCGTTTCTTGTTGAATTTGGGGATGTAACTTGTCTTGTGGCCTTTGGAAATGAACAGGAACTCCCGTCCTGGAGAAACATCATCAATGTAGTCTCACAGAAAAGTCTGTAACACGCACCTAAAGCTTCGGCTAATTGCTTTTTTTAATGAGATAAATAACAAAGTATATCGTGTTTATGGGAAGAAATCTATCCTGCGTCACACTCTTTTCTTTAGTTGTAACCACTGGCAACAAATAATGTTATGAGGTTTTATGGAGCTGGCTTGAGTTAGAAAGGCTAATATTGCCAGAAGGAATACATGGGTTTTGTAGCTACGAGCCACTTCAATCATGGCAGAGACTTCTGAGCAATTTTGCCTTCTGAAAATGAAAGATCCACAACCCTCAAGGTGTAATGAGCTCTACTGCAAGGAAATCTCACTAATACAGCTTGGAGATGTCCCCTGTGCAAACCAGGTCAGTGATTATTTTGGTGTAAAGCAACCTGGTCTAAAGGAAGAGCAGATCAAAAGAAGCCTCCTTTAGTTACATCAAAACCTGTAATTATGAGGTTAGTTAATTTGCAGAACAAAAGATCGCAACCTCTGGGTTTGTTCGTAGTGTAATATATTCTGTGTCTGAGAGCACATGAGGAAAATGGACTTTTGCACCTCTAATTGTTCCTGTGGTTAGTCTCTATGAGAGGCGCCTTCTCTTAAACACCACAAAAGTAATTATGTCCTATTACTACCTGTGTCAAAAATTTTATTACAAGCTACAGTGAGTATTCATCCTACCCAGGTCTGTAATAGTCTAATATGTAAATCTCTCTCTCTTCCTTATTTCTGGCTACTCAACTGCATCAAAAGGCTGCCAGGTTTACATTTCCAGCATGTTATTCTGCTTCTCCTGAGATGTTTCCAAATAAAAAATGGACAGGAGGGTACATCCAGCACTGCTGGTACGTTGTTAATCTATAGGGTATGCCTCATTCCTCCAGCGCTATTTATACAACAGATAAATAGACTGGAGATACTTGAAGAGAATTTAACAACCCTAGGTACAATTATGAATGGAAACATTCTGTGATGCAGGAAGAGGGAAACAGCATCTAACTGTCCTCTGAGCAGATTTTCTTAATGCTGGCAGAAAGGGCACGCAGCGGTGAGGTATCACACCGAAGCATGGAGGTCCTGGGCAGCAGCATCCAAGAGGTGCCTACGTTCGGTTTTTTTTTTTGCTCCATAGGCTTTGCCCTGCAGCAGGAGGAAAGGGGACCTGAAGGCTTGTGAGGTCCATCTCTCCCTGCTGCAGGCTGGGTGCTGGCTGCCTTTTCAAGTTGCAGCACAGAGCTTGTACTGTCAGCCTCCTTTACCGACAGATGCCCTCTGGAATGCCCGAATTTAGATGCAGATGTATTATGCAGGCTGGAATAGCGATTAGCTCTCGCCAGCCTCAGCAGACAAAAGGGAGCTTTCTCTAGATTTAGTAGTGGGAATCTCAAAAAAAAAATCCCAAAAGCACCACACCAGAAACCGAACAAATGGAAAACAACCCAAAAGAATTACCTTGCCCTTCCTTGTCACTTGATCAACCTACAGCTCTCATAACCACAGCAGCAATATCTTATGCAACCCAATCCTGCACTGTATTGTATAGTATCTCACGATATCTTTTCCATTATGGCCTTGCTCACACTGGTTTCCATCCCAAGCCCACTGACCCTGTCCTAGAAACAGCAGGGAGACTAATGGAGTGGAGCTGCCAGATGTTGGGAGACCCCTTCCCAGGCCTGACCCTGACCCCTGCCCACATGCAGGCTGATGTCCCACCCTGGCCTTGGCCCTTCCCCATCCCCATGGAGGTGCCCAGTGGCTGGGGCTGCCAAAAAGGCAGTAAAGGACTGAACACAACTTTGGTGATGACTTCTTGGAGATGAGGATTTGGCTTTCAGTGACGTTGTTGGCAGGTGTGGCGAGGTGCTGGCATCAGTCTGACTGGTTTGGGATGCTGACCTCAAGGCAGAGGAATGCTGCCTGCGCTACACGTTGTGATTATCGCCTCCAACCAGCCAGCTCACGAGGCACCGCGTCCGTGGATATTTCCACTGCGTCTCTGCTACAGTATTTTCATCAGCTCCCATTACGGGGCATTTCCAACGCCCTCAGGGGTGGGGGGCAATCCCTCCGTGGAGCTGCCTGCAGGGACAGCCACCAGAGGTGGTGCGCGGAGGGCACTGCGTAATCCCCGAGTTTGCAGACACACCTGTGTGAGAGATGCCATGGCCACGTTCCTCAGTGCCCGTGGGACCAGGGAGCACTATTGTGGGTATTTTTCTCTCTTATACTAGAAAGCGAGCTACTGGAGGCGGGGCGTCTCCCATGTGGAGTCTTACACATCCAAACACTCAATATGAAACTGATGCAGGGTCACATATTTTCCTCTCTTCTTTTTTTTTTTTTACATAGCTGCTTCTTCCTCTTTCTTTATTAATGTCCTTTTGCTGGAATACTCAAGTATAAAGAAGACAGAATATTTTTACCCACAGACCTCCCCCCAGATGAGATTATCTACTTCCAACATCACACATACGTGTATTTTCCAACAGTTTCTCTTGGGAATGGGTGTTTACACAACACTTCTCATGATAAAATTCTGTTTTGCTTGAACAACCTGCAAAGATTGCTTGCATGCCATAGGAAAAACTTGAAAGAGTAGGGAGAGCAGGTGCCCAGTGACAGGAGGAGTTTGTACTGCTGCATCCTCAGGGCTGAAACACGCTTGAGAGCAGGTGAGAGCTGTGTGGCAGCTGGGCAGGTTGGTGTGATGAGCACGGACCCAGATGAAGGGGGCAGAGCTGGGACAGGCGGCGTAGGCTACTGATGTGGCAAAAGCATTGTGGCTTGTCACGTGTCACTAAGTGGCTGGTTGTGAAAGACACTGTTTAAACAAACTGTTGTGTACATTTCCCTGCCAGTACCTGTCTGCCCGGATTCTTATTTTCAAAGCGCAGCTCTTAAGCCTATTTGAATGAGTCATTATTTTTGGCCGGCATTGACAGCAACTGGAAAATCTAAACATTACTGCCACACTCCATAGATTGCAAAGGAGTTTTCTATATGGGTTGCATCCTATTTCTGCTCTGTTCACACCCTCTTTTCTCTATTTTCATCTGAGAGGATTCTTATTCCGCCAGGAAGGGCTCTC
>NW_010226443.1:25001-25926 GCF_000690775.1 Eurypyga helias
CTCAGTGAAGGAGCACCTCTGTATAGCTGCTTATGGAGCAAGCGGTGGCTACCTAGTGTTAGCAATTTGATTCTGTTAATTTTATACACCAGTGCTTGAAATGGTAACACAGCTTTTGCACGCAGCAGTGCATCTTCACCTTTGGGAGTTGAAGCCAGGGCCCACAAAAGCCTTCATACCCATGTCTGCTTATTTATTTTTGCCTGTGGTAGGGTAACTGTGCAACATTGCATTCAATCATTTCCAGAACATTGTAGGAATGTTCCAGACATCCTTGGGCAGAAAATGTCTGATTTTGAGGCCAGTCAACCAGAGAGCAGTGGTTGGAGTCTCTAGTTTGCATGTCCAGCACTTCCAAGAACAGTTGGAATTGCCCACCCCTCAGAAAATGAGTTGATAAAATCTTCTAGCACTGCAAAGATCTCAGCTCTTCCCAGCGTAAGTTCAAATTGTTTAATAAAGTCTATGAAAGAGAAGGGGAGAAGGATGAGAGAGAGGGGAATCACGGTGTCCATGGTGCAGGAAAAGGAAATGATGGACACTGAACCCCTTGAGGGAGGAAAAGCATACCCGGATATGGGCTCTGCAGAAGCCCTGGAGTGGGGGAGGGTTTGGAGATGGTGAATAGAGAGACGGGAAGGAAGCACACAGTCATCCTGTGGGTAAGAGGAAGGCAGAGGTATCTGGAATGTGCCGGGACTTTGACCGTGGGGTACCACAAGTTGTACTGCCTGGTATTTCCTTTCTTTGACTTAGGTAGAATAAAAGCCATGTAGCTATTGACCCTCTTGGTACCACAGAAAAAGACCAACTCTCCCTTCTTTGGAAGTGACCTTTGCCACTCCTCTCCCTATCTTGCTCAACCAGTTCTCTGCAAGCCAGCCGCTGAAACAATCTTTCCCCTCCAGCAAAGAACAGCTCTCTG
>NW_010226443.1:25957-27644 GCF_000690775.1 Eurypyga helias
AATTTTCGGCATAAAGACAAGTATGAAGTTCGCATATTACTCAGACTGTGGAGCACAGGCAGGTCCCGGCAGCTTCAGTGCAACTTGCAGTGAGAAATTACCTTTCAAATAAGCAGCAATCAAGCAGCAATCAAATAATCATCTTTCAAATAAGCAGCAGTTTCCACTGATGGAATGGAGATAGGGCTGAAATTACATGGTAGCTGATAACAGCTTTATTGATACATTTCCCTCCATTTCAAGAACAAATTTATGATTAAGAAATAACACCTTCCGACATTCACTATTTGGGCAGCCTGGCAAATGCATAAGCAACAAGTGGGTGACTATTCAACACAAAATGCAGACTTCTGACCGGAATTTCTTGCTCTTGGGAGCAAGCAGCCTAATGCTGCCACTAATGACCAGGACATCAGGAACAAGAGGGTGTTAATGACATTTAAAAATGCCATGTAAAGTGGGAGGTGATGTCTTTATACTGGAGGTTTTAAATATCGCCTAGGAAGAACTGACCATGAGGTCCAGGCTGACAGAAATAATTTAATAATCCATGGTGAAAGATCATGGACTTCAGGCCTGGCATGAATTTCAGGACTAAGCTATGGAGTAAGGGAATGTAGTACAGAATTCAGGTCTGTTAAAGTAAACCTGACGGCAAACTATTTCAGACAGGGTATTTCCAACTGACAGAGAAGCAGGAAAGCTATCGATGACAGTGATGAGACTTCATCTGGAATACTGGTCATCTGTGCTCAAGAAAGATAAATTCCCATGGAAACCAGTGCAGAGAAAGACTTCAAGACTGTTAAGGAGGTAAAAGCCCACAGCATTAAAGCCCAGATTCATGCTGCCCAATTTCAGGTACTTCACAGAGACACATGAATTAGGAGCACAGTCACCAGGGACTCCTGTAGTCAATGGAAAGAGATGGGATTCTCCAGTCAGTGAGCCTACCTAAGTTCTGACTTGGCTCCAAATTAGATGTTTTATTCAAATACTTTTAGCTACATAGGAAGAATAGTGCATTTGCATGGCACCCTTGAAAACCAAGGCTGAGAAAGGAACCAGCTGCTTCTAGAAGTGTGAACACCACAGAAGAGGTGAAGGTCAGGTTTATTCACAGGACAAACTGATAAATGCTGGGCACAAATAGTTCTGATAAACAGAAGGTTGATCTTTGGAAACAGCCTTCCACATGTAGACAGGGGAATAAGAAACTTGGCTAGAATTAAATTGCATCTGAATGAGTTCGTGTAAGAGATTATGTGATGAAAATACCTTGAAGGGCAAATACTGGTACTGGCAGATAGAAAAAGGTCCCTTCTGTTCCTTTGTGCTATGCTGTTTTATTTGGATTTTTTGTTACTGAATACAAACTGGACTAATCCTTTATATCTGTGTCAAAAGGGTCATCTTGCAAAATGATGTATTCTTTGGTAAAGAACTCTTGGAAGGTGTTGCTGCCTTCTCATTGTCCATTTGCATCCAAGGGAAGGACAGCAAAATCTATTCCTGGGACCAGATTGCTCAAGAGCAAAACCAAGAACAGCCACAGCGCTGAGTGTCTGAGCCACCCTTGCGTTGTGTATCCCAGCAGAGCCAAACGCTTGTGCTGCCCAAGGCGCGGGAGGCCCACTCTCCTAAGTGATGGGCAAACGCACGGCAGGGTGCTATTCAGCACGGAACG
>NW_010226443.1:27675-33336 GCF_000690775.1 Eurypyga helias
GAAGCGCACTAACATGCTTCCCGTTGTCACCGGCACGTGTGGCGTGTGTGGTGGGGTACACAGCTGATGGCAAGTTAGGTCAAGTTAGCGTCCTTCCACCCAACGCCTGTTGCAGTCACAGAAAATCGTTGCCCACGGGCCAGCCCCACGTGCAAGCCTGAAGTGCTCGGGACACACAGTTAAGCATCCCAGCAAATACAAACATGGACTATCGATTGCAGCTGTATATTGCCAAATTGAGGTGGCAGGGCACAGCCACGTGCCTGGCAAACAGCTAGAAAAGGACATGGGAGTGTGAGCATGGAGGGGCTCTGGTTAAAGGATTGGCAGAAATTAGATTTGCAGGATTGTTTCCTGCTATTTAATCCTTCCTAACCTTCTGTGGAGCGAGCCTTTACACTCATTGCCCGAAAATAATGGGGCAGAAAGAGACAAGTATCAGATGCCCCTAGAAAATGACACTGGATATTGGCTAACCATTGGGTCAACAGTGCTATAATGCAATAGAAACATGTTTGCTGAGGGGAACAAGATGTGTACTCCTGATTATTGTATCACATGCTAGGGGAAAGGCTGTGTCACAGTCCTCTAATTCTATCCAACCCTGATATTTTGAAATTAATGTTGGGGGGATGGAAGTCATTAAGAATTTGGGGTTTCAACTTGAACCTGGATCTAAAAAAAAAGTTCATTTCAGGTTTTTCCTCGGTAATACTTAGCATCAACTTAGTGGTTGATATTAGGAAATCCAAAACTTCGCGAAACAGGCAGAGAACTGAGTGAAGCAAGACACAAACTGGCAACATACAAGGCCTAAGAGGCATGAAATACTTGCTTTTACAACACAGTTTTACAACAGCACCGATGTTCATTGCTCAAAGTTGTTTGTTCACTAAAGCCCCATAAGAAACAAAAATCTAGTGACAAATCTAGAGTCCCGTACACTTCTTGTCAAAAAAAAATGTGTTCACCCTTATTCTAGCAAAATTGTATTAGCTATTGCAAAACGTTTGCAAGGGCTTTAGATCTGTCACGGAGTTTTATCTTTCTTTTTCCGTGGGGGCACAGTTGCTCTGTAATGCTGTTATTGTTAGGGATAATGTTTGTGGTCAGTTGCTATTGACAGTAACAGTCGAAGTTCAGGCGGCCAAATTTAGACATGAAATTAATAATGGCATATGTACCAGAGAGCTTAAGTATGCATTGTTTCTTCATGACTTACCAGGAAAAATTCTTACTGAGCTCCAAGAAAGTTTGGCATGAGTACGTCATAAATATGGAGCGAAGGATCTGCCTCAAGAAAAGGAGGTAGGTGTCAGAATAATATGGATAAAATCAGCCAAAATGTCTGGAGTATGAATGCGGCTGAACCCCCTGTGCCGTGGAAAGTCAGGGTGGTGTGTGACTGAGGATGGGCTCGGCTGCACGCAATATGCAGTGTTTGATAAAGTCCACATGTATTGTACTGCAGAAATTGTTAATTTGAAGAGGACTGTAAATTTAAAAGAGCACAAACCATCTTTCTTTGTATGGTATATGCCTCTAGCACTGTGTATGCAACATACACGCCACCAGGGCTGTGAGAGGATGGTCTCTGTGACCATTAACCACTTAGCCGATTCGCACGGTCATGCCTCTGTCTCAGCAGGCAGGCTTGCTAAATCCATCCGCTCCCCCTAAATAACCGAACTTCTCTCCTGGTTGCTTTCTTTTCCCTTTCAAATGTCCTCTGACAGAACTGCCGAAACTACATAAAAGAGCGTGGGCTGCTCCTGCATCACCTTACAGCTCTGGAGTTCAGCCAGCTGTAGGCTCCAGGAGCTTCCCTCAGTGTCTTAAGTTACTCCATCAGCTGAGGCCAAAACTCTAATAACAGTGACTCCAACAGTGAGCCTGCCATCACATTCAGTTTTATTCTGCTCTTGGGGTTCTTGGACCACAACTGGTCAGGTTTCCATAAATAAGATGATGGGAGGTAAGTGATGTAAGGAAACCGCAAGGATCTCCAACCTGGATGCTGTACAACTTTTGCTGCAATGCAATACCCCTGAAATATTATAGCAGGAACTGCTAAGCCCTACAATGTGTTCCAGCAACACATAGATAGTTTTTTCCAGGGGAAAAAAGCTGCAGCTTTTGGCTTTCTCACTCTGTATTTTTATTTGAAGTTTGTATCTTACTGTTGTCCATTAAAAATCCATGTCACTTGCAATCGCTGTCTCAGAAATGTCATCAATCAGCCTGTAAGAGCTGATCAGGCACACCTTGCACCTATGCCTGGAAGCACGTGTGTCCATCTGAGCAGGAGGACATCTGAGCACCTTCCCCATGAAGACCTGACGTGAGCTCTGTCTTTCTGCCCAGATACAAGACCAGGTGCCCCACCTATGCCAAGGGAATGAATGAGTTGCCTTTGCCTCCCGAGCTAAGTGAGTCCCCACCAAGCAGCACGCCACTAGCAAATGCAGCCAGAAGGGAGGGGGCTTTGGCTGTGATTTGTTATGGGCAGATTTATTTTGGGCAGTGAGGCTACACACCCGTGCTGACAGCATTTGGAGTATTAAGTGTTCCAGAGCGAGGACCGTGGCACTGCTAACAGGTTCACTCTCTGGAGGCCTGTCGGGTCACTAGAAACATGGGCATTTTGGAGTATTTGTCCAGGGACGGCCTCAGCATGGCCCATCTTCCATCTCTGGACTCTTTTGTTGGTTCTGAGACCTGTCATGACTGTGAGAAAGTTGACTGTGCAACACAAGGCAACCAGCACGAGCCTGGGATTATCTTCTGTGTCTGAAGAGAGTCATATCCTAAGGAAGAGCAGAAAGAAAAAAAGAAAATCCAAAGTCTGCAAAGATAGCAGAAGCAGCATGTCAGAAGAGGAGGAAAACCTCCTCGTGAATCAAGGAACCATGTGATTCCCCCATTTCTGACTTCTTTACAGTATTTAATGCTGTAAACAGAGTATGTCTGGCCATGCCCCCAGTTGTTCATAAATGATGATGGATTACAGGTCTCTCAAATAAGCTCCAGCATACAAATACTGACTAAGCCACATATACTGGGTTAGTTACATACGTGTGTCCCTCAGCTGGGCTGAAGTTCTTCATTACACCTTTTCTTGAGCCTTTGTCAGCGTTAAGCTGCCTGTGCTTGATGGCAGCTCTGCCGTGGTGCAGTGGAGTGGCCTAGAATCAGACTGCTGCATGAGAAACGGCTGGAAGGAGAGGGCTTTTGCTCAGGAGCTGTGCTCAGACTGAAGCACCCTCCCTCACTCCTTGCCTGAGCTACGTTACAGATACGGCTGTGCCGGGCCATGCAGGTGCTGGTCCAGACCCTGACCCACCTGGGCTGATCTGGGATCCTTCACTGCGGGCTTGTCCAATGGGGACTGGACTGGCTTGGCCCTGGTTATCGTCACTGAACCCAATTCTGACACTGACTCGCTGATGTGGCTTTCTGGCTTGACCTCAGACCTCCTTGTCACTACAGTCATTGGAATTGTCACTGGCAAGCTGCTCTCTTGACTGAAACTCGTAAGCACCACCAGACCTGCTTTGCTCTTCTTGCCTGGCTGCTCTGGGGCTGCCCCTGCCCAGTAGTGAAGCCACTGCCATGCCTGCCCTGCTGCCACCCTCTGCGCCCAGCTCACCTTGCTGCTTCATAAAACGCCTTTCTCCGAAGGATGCTGCCTCTCACCGACCGCTGGTATCGTTGGTGCCAGTGGGATTGTGACACCCGCCCCACCCCCGACACCGGTAGCCCCAGCACAAGCCGGACAATGGCTATACAGACTGCCAACACCACATGGCTCTCCTTTTAGCCAAGGATTTTTGCTAGAAAGCTGTCCTGAGCCAGCCAACTGGCGCCACGAATTCCTGCCAACAGGAGAAATCGGGATAGTGGGCAAGAAGTCAGCAGTCAAGACAAAGAGTCTGTTCTGTCACAGACAGATGGCAAAACTAAGCAGTGATAGATCTCACTGAACTGTTGGTCTGATGACCAGGGAACCTCAGTAACCTGGAGATCGTGTAGTTCAGGAGCCAAAGTAAGATTCAAAGTGGTCACATATCCAAAGTAGTAGAGTTCTTCTATGCTTTTGTCACCTTTTGTAATTTATTTTGGTTGTCAGAGTCCAGCAACACCTTTTTGTTCCTTAGCGGTTCCTTTTCCCGCCTCAGCTGCAACATTCTCTCCCTCTCCAGGGTTGTACCCCCACCAGACCCGGTGAGACCATCTTCAAACATCCCAGGGCCGTGACATTTATCTTCATTCTTCCAATTCCACCACGAGTCCCTACTGCTGTCGTGCCTGCTCGCCACAGGACACCTGGACCACCTGTGCACGCAGAGATCTGCATGTTGTTCAGCCTGTCACACCTGCAAGGGGTTCAGCATTAACCCTCACCGGCAGCCTCAGGCAGCGCTGTGGTGAGACGGGGCTACCAGCATGAAGGCAACGATTTCAGTTAACTCCAGGCCGGCCAGCTTGCACCTCCCAGATTAATCTATATATTCAGAAGGACAGCACACAGGAAGTTGTTAGGCCATGGCTGACCTCACTAAACTGGTATTGGCATCTTGCATCTCAAATCCTCCCACCGTACAAGTTTGCTTGGCCGCTGTTAGGCACTGTGGCTTATCCAGCGCTGCTCTCTCTTCTAATACTGAGTCTTGTGTACCCAAGGGCACAGTTATGCCTTCTGTACTTAACTGAGACTCCTCCGCTTGCTTACCTGGAAGGCTGTGCTCTGCTCTAACATTTCATCCTGCGGGAGAAAAAACAGTGCCCCTGAGACACTCTTGCATTGTGCTGTACACTTGCAGCACGTACTGACCCCTGTCCCTTTTCTGCTCTCCTTAAATAGAATGCTACTGGCCAGGCCTTTTCAGAAATTGTCTCTCCCATGCCCAAGGAATTGTTCACTGGGAAGCTCAGGCTGCACAGCAATGCAAAAACATCAGCCCAGAGGTATCACAACCGACAGCTACCCTTTTCTAGAAATAGACATTACTAGCATTTCCTTACTCAGCATGCACAAACGGGTCACCAAACCCCATCTCCTTTACTTTTCCTGTAGCATTTCTGTAGAATACTTATGTAGGCTTACCCTCCTGGGAGTCAGTGTAAATTTATTTTGATTGCAAAGGAATTCAAATAGTTTAATCACTATTATGCCTTAGGTAACTTTTCGGCATGTTCTGCAAAACTGTCTTCCCTCACTCAAACTGCAGTACTGTTATGGGCCATCACTGAGGACTCACACTCACATTTCAGAAATATTACAAACCAATCTTGTTTTGGTGGGTAGGAATGTTATCCTATTTTCCTTTATTTAGTTCCGCAGAAAACTGAAAATAACCAATTTTGGATTCAAAATAAAATCATATAAAGTTCAAGTCTCTAAACTGGAAGATAAAATTGACAAATGTGTGACCACGAAAAACATGTTTGTGCGTGGAAAAACTCTGCTGTGAAGAAGCTGTGGATGCCCCATCCCTGGAAGTGTTCAAGGCCAGGCTGGATGAGGCTTTGAGCACCCTGGTCTAGTGGAAGGTGTCCCTGCCCATGGCAGGGGGGTTGGAACCAGATGGTCTTTAAGGTCCCTTCCAACCCAAACCGTTCTATGATTCCATGACGATTCCCTCTGTCCTGCGGCCCAGG
>NW_010226444.1:0-6472 GCF_000690775.1 Eurypyga helias
ACCCTGGTGTCATCGGCAAACTTGCTGAGGGCGCACTCAATCCCACTGTCCATGTGGCCAACAAAGATGTTAAACAGTGCCGGACCCAATATGGACCCCTGAAGAATGCCACTCATCACTGATCTCCACTCGGACATCGAGCCGTTGACCACCACTCTCTGAGTGCGACCATCCAGCCAGTTCTTTATCCACTGAGCGGTCTGTCTGTCAAATCCATGTCTCTCCAGTTTCGAGACAAGGATGTCATGTGGACAGTGTCAAATGCTTTGCACAAGTCCAGGTAGATGATATCGGTATATTTTTATGTATTAGTGCAAATAAATGAGCTACAGGGCATTCTTGCAGTGATCTTAGAACAAAAATAGGGCCAGATTTATAAGAAGGATACTTAATATTTACATAGTATCATCTCTGCATCTCTAGCTTTTCTGTAAGTATAGATTATTCAGTCAACGTTAATTTGTTTTGTTTTTAAAAATAAGTGAATATTATGATCAGGTAGTAAGTCCAAGAAAAAGCTACCTGCTTCAGCCTGTGTTCCTGCTTGTATTGTCTAACCTTGGATAATCCTGAAATGGACCACTGTCAGCTTTCAGTTTTGTCAAGCACTTGAGGAAGACAGAGCCCTGTTTTCCACTCAGCCATAAGTGCTTGCATTTATGCTTTAGCTGGATAAAAAAAGGATGCTGATGCTTTCTTCACTCAGAAAGCATTATTCGCTGTGGCACATTCTTTCTCCACCTCTTGTGCCTGTAAAAATTGAGAATTGTGTTGCTTTTGTTTGTTGGTCCTTTCTTCTTTTTTTTCAGTGTTAATACTTTACTTTTGGAGATCAGACATTGGCAGTCATGTAACTTTCTCTTTGTGAAATCTGTTGGCATTCTACAGCTTTTTCAAAGCAAACCTGATCTTTTTCTAGACTTAATCGAAAGAGAGATAGTTATTATAAAATGAAAGCACATGAAATACCTTTTTTAAATAAAAAGTGAGATCTCAGTTCTTTACACCAGTGGGGTATCATGAAATCTATCAATTTGGCACCCAGAATATGCTTTTTAAGTAATGGTTTGCATTTCTGTTCCGCCTTGGAGACAATCTGTCACTGTTAGTCTGTCATCAGAATCAAGAGTGCAAAAGGTTTGTAATTCTTGGCCTTTTAATTCACTCCTGCTATCCCAGCCCTTTTTCTTCCTTTTGTTCCTCCCTTCCTTGTTCTTCTTCTTTCTTGCAACTTTTCTTACAATGCTGAGGAACCAGGAGATGAGCAGTGTGAGGAGAAAGATAATAAGAGTAAAGAAATTACTCGTGCAGAATTTTGGTTGTTCTGCAGAAGAGAGAAATGTGCTGACAGCAGAAGAGGGGCTTGTCTGGCACCTTACATGTGCCCACACATGAAAGATTTGGGGTGAGATGGTTCTCGGAGGTCCTTCTCCATGACCCAGACTGGTGGTGTACTGTCTCTGACTGAAGGAACAATTTTTTAATGTTGTTCTAGCACTGGCAAAACAAAATAATAATTGGGATGATTAAAGCTGGCTTCTCAAGATTTTACCTTAAGAAGCACCTGCTAATTAAATGAACAGAAACAAGGGAGCAAAAATCTGCCAGGGCACTTTATGATAAACTTGACAAGATGACAATTGTAAAATTTCAAGCCTGACTTACTGCTGTCTAATAGTGATACAGTTTGTATGTTTTGTGGTTGTTGCAAGAACATTACAAGGAATCAGCCTTCAGGTAGCTGAAAAGACTGGGTAACCACTCCCAGGGTTTATGGAATGTTTATGTTCTTCAGTCAGTGGTACCCCTATGAGAAATGTTGACAAACTTATTAAATAGAAGCTTTGTAACAATTCTGGGGAGATCACTGTTTGAAGGCCAGGATGGATACAGTATATATCAAATAAAGATTTCTGTGTCCATATAAAGCTTTTTAAAAATTGATCGTATGTGATAAAAGACAGAAAAGTGTTCATGTGTTTGCATCTTGTAGAACTGGAGTGGGTTTATGACATGAAGTAATACAAGTTGAACTTGTAGTCTTTTCTGGTTGGTCTACAAACACTTAAACTTATTCCTCAGCAGAATTTAAAGAGCAGGGTTTTTTCATTATCTCCAACTGTAGATCCACCAGAAATCAGAATGTTACTTCATATTTCTGCTAATTCTTCTGCTCTGTTATTTCATAGGTATTCTGCATTTCAAACAATCATGCTATTTTCATAGAACGGTTTGGGTTGGAAAGGCCCTTAAAGACCATCTAGTTCCACCCCCCCTGCCAGGGGCAGGGACCCCTTCCACTAGACCAGGTTGCTCAAAGCCTCATCCAGCCTGGCCTTGAACACTTCCAGGGATGGGGCATCCATAGCTTCTCTGGGCAACCTGTTCCAGTGCCTCACCACCCTCTCCGGGAAGAACTTCCAGATATCTAATCTAAACCTCCCCACTTTCAATTTAACCCCGTTACCCCTTGTCCTGTCACTACAGGCCCTTGTAAAAAGTCCCCCCCAGCTTCCTTGTAGCCCCTTCAGGTACTGGAAGGTGCAATAAGGTCTCCCTGGAGCCTTCTCTTCTCCAGGCTGAACAAGGCCAACTCTCTCAGCCTGTCCCCATAGCAGAGCTGCTCCAGCCCTCTGAGCATCTTCGTGGCCTCCTCTGGACTCGCTCCAACTGCTGTATATCCTTCTGATGTTGAGGGCTCCACAGCTGGACGCAGCACTCCAGGTGGGGTCTCAGAGCAGAGTAGAGGGGGAGAATCCCTGTCCTTGACCTGCTGGCCACGCTTTTATTGTATTGCTGGTCACTGAGAATAGGGGCCCACAAGGCATGTTCTCCAGTCATTTTGGAAGGGCCCACTGAAGATGCTGTTTTTGGAATGGCTGCTTATCATACTGGGCAGACAGTCTGATGAATAACAGCTTCTTTATACCTGTTAATGGTTTAATGGTTTTTTTTGGTCTACCATGTTTCAACCCGTGCTTCTGCGCATGATTTTCTTCCTGTTTTCTTTTAATCAAGACAGAAGAGAACAGCATGTGCCACACGTGAAGTCTCTTCTGAAGCTATCAGAGAACTCCTAAAAGACCCCAATGAAAGGGGACACAAAAGTTGCCTTTTTCAAAGACATGGTACAGTAGGATTTTCCATTATGACTTGTAGTTGCTTGGGTTAAAGTCGTTTTATAAACATATTTCTTTTTAATAGTGATTGAATTTCATGAAGTAAATAGTGCATGGCCTATAAAGATGTGAGGTGGTGTTTCTGGAATTAGAATATCTTAATTACTTGGTGTAGACTACCATGTCATGAACATATATAGAGCAAATTGCAAAAGCCTCTGATTGCAGAACACTAGTAAACATACAGTTTGGTTGTGCGTGGGTGGTGGTAATATAAAAACAAAGTAGAATTGCATCGCTGAATTAGAATTCCAGGTCTTGTAAAAGGACGTGATGCATGAAAGTACTCTTGAGTAGTGTGTGACTATTGTATCCTTCCTTCTTGTCTGCTATGGAAGTGGGGAGGATTGGTCCTTTCTGTTTTTTGAAGGGCTGATTTGTGGAAAGGTGGATTTTTCTGGTGATGCACCCAGGGGAGGGGAAAAAAAATAGGCCTTTGCATTGTTCAGAATAAACTGCTTTTTGTGAGGGGCAGGCCATTAATTTCCTGGGGGTGCTTTGTTTTTTGAGGGGGGGAAGAGTTTGTTGTTTTTTAAACAGAACTTGATTACAAATACACTCTTTTGGACATGTGTTAAATATTTGTGTGCTGTATGCTGGCCTTTGTATAAGATTTACTGTAAGTAACCTGATTTCAGTTTGATATTTCTGCAGTGCCTGTGATGAGGAAAATGTAGTGCTCTATACAAAGTTTGTTCAAGAATATGTCTCTGGAAACAATGGTTCCAAGGTTGGGTTTTTCTGTGGGTGTTTTTTTTGAACAGGTAATGTCTGTACATGAATTGCAAGCTAGTCTCTAGTGGGGACACTGTGGGAGGATGAACACGGAGGAGCTGGAGCTACTGACTGATTCCAAGTACAGAAACTACGTAGCAGCTGTTGACAAAGCACTGAAGAACTTTGAATATTCCAGTGAATGGGCGGATTTAATATCAGCGCTTGGAAAGCTAAACAAGGTATGCCTGGCAGGTGCTCTTGGAACAGATTCAGGAACTGTTAAAGGCTACTGGTGTCAAAATACAGAAGAGCAAGTTTCTAGCAGTCTAATATTCCTGCAAATATTTTAGCGGTCTGAGCCAAATGTTGGGTGTGTGCAAAGAGCAAACAAATCAAATGCTCCTCTAAGACTTACAGTTGAACCCTTTTTAGTTGTAAGTAAAGGAAGAAGTTACTTACATTTCTAGAATCATAAAATCATTTGGGTTGGAAAGGACCTTAAAGACCATCTAGTTCCAACCCCCCTGCCATGGGCAGGGACACCTTCCACTAGGCCAGGGTGCTCAAAGCCTCATCCAGCCTGGCCTTGAACACTTCCAGGGATGGGGCATCCACAGCTTCTCTGGGCAACCTGTTCCAGGGCCTCACCACCTTCTCTGTGAAGAATTTCTTCCTGATATCTAATCTAAACCTCCCCACTTTCAATTTAAACCCATTACCCCTTGTCCTGTCATTACAGGCCCTTGTAAAAAGTGCCCCCCAGCTTCCTTGTAGCCCCTTCAGGTACTGGAAGGTGCTATAAGGTCTCCCCGGAGCCTTCTCTTCTCCAGGCTGAACAAGCCCAACTCTCTCAGCCTGTCCCCATAGCAGAGCTGCTCCAGCCCTCTGAGCATCTTCGTGGCCTCCTGTGGTCTTGCTCCAACCAGTCTATATCCTTCTGATGTTGAGGGTTCCACAGCTGGACACAGTACTCCAGGTGGGGTCTCACAAGAGCAGAGGGGCAGAATCCCCTCCCTCGAGCTGCTGGCCACACTTCTCCTGATACATCCCAGGATACGATTATTCTAGTGGAAATAAATGCAACAACTTTTTTATTACTAACATTTACTTCTCATCTCATTCAGTTTAATTGAAATTGTGTAAAAAAAAAAAAAATAGTAACCAGTATAAATATAAGCAATATTTTTATGAAACATGAATTATAAAATGGGGCTGAAATCGTTCATTGACCAGGGAATGTAATCAATCATTCTGATTGGTTTTAATAGTTTAACTTATTAAATGTGGGTTATCATTGTAATCTCTAATAAAAATTTAGAAGTGAATACAGATCCTGATACCCTTAAAAGTCGTGTTCTCATCAGACCTATATATTTCTAGGGATCTCTAGTCAGGGTTATAGACTTCCCTTTACACACACACACATTTAACCAATGTGAAGCTCTGCAGAATTTGGCATAGAAAATTACAAGTCTGAAGCATTTACATTCTACCCTTTAAACTTTGTGGAAAATCAAGCAAGACAGTGCAACTGTCAGTGCCTATGGCATAATTTCTATGTATAAACTCCCATTTCAGTCTTTTTTAAATTTCTAACAGTTCTTGCTGCGCGTGCATACAAAGTGAAGGCTGTGATGTTGGGAAAGGAAAATCCGAAGATGTAAATGCAACTCCGTGTTCCAGTCCTGAAGTTTCAGGCAGTAGTAAAGTTTTGTACATTGTCTCAATCTATGGCAGTTTCTTAAAGTTATCCCAAACTTGCCACCTACAGTTTCATGCTCCTCTGAGTTACTGGCAGTTGATTTTGACAAATGAAAACAGTAATTTTTGTTGTAAAAAAGGAGTAAAATGAAATGGACAAGCTGTAAGTAAGGGGCCCGTTGTAAGTAAAGTTTTAAGTGCCTTGGCAATCACATCTATAACAAGGCATTGCAAAGAAAATGATCCACAGTACATCTTCAAAGAGGTTTTTTTTCTTGTGTCATGCCCTAGCTATGTGTCATGACTTACTGACCGTCCTCAGGAACTAATTTATCAAATGTGCATTTGACGTTTAAATTGCTTTGTGCTGTTTTTCTTAATGTGTTGATTTATCAGGTACTACAGAACAACGCGAAGTACCAGGTCGTACCGAAAAAGCTGACCATAGGGAAGCGCCTAGCACAATGTCTCCATCCAGCTTTGCCGGGGGGCGTTCATCGGAAGGCACTTGAAACGTACGAGATAATTTTCAAAATCATTGGGCCCAAGCGTTTGGCCAAAGATCTTTTCCTCTACAGGTACAGTAGTTGAGACAACTCTATTCTAAATGCATTGTTACTTTTGCTTTTGGTTTCCTGCATTTTATATTATTGCTTTGCTATATGGCAAGAATCAAGCGATTTCTTTCCTTCATGCTATTGGTGCTTGTGTAAAAACTCTTTTCCCGAATGTGGTGTATCAGAAGATAAACAGACACATAAACTTTTCTTAGAAACTAGCACTAGAAAACCTGGAAATTATTACTACTTCATTGAAATAAACAAAACTTTTTGCAGGTATGTACGGTAATTGAATGTTGTGGTTTAACTCTGGCT
>NW_010226445.1:0-10723 GCF_000690775.1 Eurypyga helias
CTTCAGTACCTGAAGGGGCCTACAACATGTTGCTGGGGGGACTTTTAACAAGGACCTGTAGTGACAGGACAAGGGGGAACGGGTTTAAATTGAAAGTGGAGAGGTTTAGATTAGTTATCAGGAAAAAATTCTTCCCAGAGAGGGTGGTGAAGCACTGGAACAGGTTGCCCAGAGAAGCTGTGGATGCCCCATCCCTGGAAGTGTTCAAGGCCAGGCTGGATGAGGCTTTGAGCAACCTGGTCTAGTGGAAGGGGTCCCTGCCCACGGCAGGGGGGGTGGAACTAGATGATCTTTAAGGTCCCTTCCCACCCAAACCATTCTATGAATCTGGGATTAAATATTTCATTGTATACATCTTCAGTGTTCAGCACCATTACTGAGGTGTTCTTGAAAGGCTACAGCACAGCTTTTTATGAGTTGGAAAATTAAAACTGAACCACAGCATCATACAGTGGTCAATCCCAAAACCCCTTATCTTTGTTAGAAGAGCTATGCATGACAGAGTAAGAAATTCATGATATTCCATTGAAGACACTGTATTTCCTTCTAACAGTTAGTCATCTTTAATAAAACAATTTAAAGCAAGGCTTGTTCTCAGTGTTGGTCTATAGTCCAGATTTAGCATGAACTTTCATTTTGAGAAACAGTATTTTTTAAAACATCCAGACAAAAAAGGAAAATAACATGGTGCTTTTATAAAAACTAACAATAACAGGAGCTAACAAAAAAAATCTTAATTATTAATTTTATCCTAGGAGCAGATCCTACCAAGTGTTAATAATGTCTTTGAGCTAAAATGAGCACTGAGCAAGGATATTGCATGTGTAGCTGCATGAACAATATCAAGAAATTATTCTACATTTTTGATTCTGAAATTCCAAGTTCATCAAACTTAAATCTTTTTCTAAATGTGTTTTAATTTCAACATTTTTCCCTTGGATTTGGCATTAAATTTCTCATCCAAATGAGAGAGAGAAGCAGAAACTATCACCCAAGTGACTGTTGAACTGGGATGTCAAAGCCACAGGTGCAAGTTCCTGTCTATATCAGACAGAAGGAATTTCACTGCAGACCAAGTATTTCATTTCACTTGAGTGCCTCCAGTATTGCTATTCTGAGAGTAGCTCTTTAGGTTTTACACCAAGAAAAATATGTTTCAAAGTTTTGTTCTTTTCCAATATGGAATGGAAACAAATTTCCAAAGCTCCTACTTTTTTTTCCCTGAACTTGAATTCTCATTTTTCAACTAGCTCTATAATCACATGGTCCATCTTGTATTTTACTGCCAATCTCACACGTGTCGTAAACAGAGTCTCCAGCTACAAAATGAATTATTTATATTAAGGGAGTGAGTCCCAGAATGTCACAAGTTTCCTGCATGAATACTTTTGTGCCTCTCGTTTGTCACACACTTCATCCCATATTTGGCTTTTGTCGGATTGAGAGCAAAGGCCCTGAGTAGCTACCCCCATAGGATCATCTGCTCTTCCCCTGTTTTCCAGAACCCAGAGGAGGTAAAAATACAACACTGCTATGCTGGCAGTGTTTTATTACCCCCTTTGTGTCTGCCCTGTCCCTGTGCTTGCAGTCAAAGAGGGAAGATGGAAAGATTTCTTCATTCTTAATAGCTTTGCTCATGGGTAGGGTGAGTTCTGACACATCGACCACATCTGCCTGAACGTCATGCTATGGGTTGTACAGGTCCTATGTGGCTACAGAGAGAGAAAGTGGAATAGCTTATATATTTCCACAAAATAATTGAATAGGAAGGAGACTTTTACAGTTTTAATATAATTTTACTATTTGTTATTTAAAGTCTTTTTTCCCCCCCCTACTTCTATAAAATTGTTTGATTTAGTGCTCAGAGTCTCATAGAATGGGTGGTCAACAGCAGACCCTGAGGTGTCAGTTCTTCATAGCATGGAAAGACCATAAATTTGAATTGCAGGATTCTGCTCCATAACCATCAATGTAGTATGTAGGGAGCAGGAAAACATATGAGCTCTGAAAAAAAAAACAAGCCTTAATGAAAAATAATGGACCTACAGAGAGCATTTTTGGGAGAGAAATAGAAATTATGAAGGGTATCTCCTTTCAGCAACATCAGGAACAAAGCCATATAAATTACACACAGAAGATAAATGAATCTAACTTTAATTGGGTCAGAAGTGTATGTGTCTGTGTGGTGGGTTGATCCTGGCTGGAGGCCAGGTGCCCACCAAGCCACTCTATCACACCTCTCCTCAGCTGGACAGTGGCGGGGCAAGCATGGTCAAATAAGATGGAAAAAAATATACTCATGGGTCAAGATAAAGGCAGTTTAATAAGGCAAAAGCAAAGACTGTGCATGGAAGCAAAGGAACACAAAAGATTTATTCTCTACTTTCCATCAGCACACAATGTCCAGCCACTTCCCAGGAAGGAGGCTCCAGTATGTGTAGCAGTTGCTTCAGAAGACAAACGTCCTAAATAACGAATGCCCTCCCTTTCTCCTAGCTTTTATCACTGAGCAGATGTCGTATGGTATGGAATATCCCCTTGGTCAGTTGGGGTCAGCTGTCCTGGCTGTGTCCCCTCCCAAACTCTTGCCCACCCACAGCCTACTGGTGAGGGGGGATGCTGGGGGGACAGACTTGATGCTGTGTGAGCACTGGGCAGTCGTAGCCAAAACACTGGTGTGCTATCAACACCTTTCTGGCTACCAACACAAACCACAGCACTGTGAGGGCTACTGTGGTTGGGGACAATTAATGCCATCTCAGCCAGACCAAATACAGTCTGTAATAATGAGTTTCTCAGAAGCTGCTGGATACTACGCCTGCACTGCGATGCTCATCCCCAACTCCAGGCTGTGACTCCAGGTTTTAGATGTGTTTCGTCAGGATCCCCACAACCTGTTGCCTTCCATGGCCCTGCTGCATCTCCAGAAGGCTCTGAGTGCTTTTTCTGCCTTAACTGACAGGAGCAAAGCCTTCTGGGATAATTAGTGCTGCTTCAATTGGACAGGTAGCGGATGGGAAATAAACAGGTTCAAGAGCTCAGGGGACAGTCGTGTTGCTGTAGGCAGGGAGGCAGTGGAAAATAAATATAGCTAAGCAGTTGGAAAAATATTTATTTATTTATGCTCCTTTCCTTTTGAGATGTGAGATGAGGGCCAGCTCCAATATGAAATCTTTTTTTTTTCTTTTTCTTTTTTTTTTTTATAAGCAGTTGCCAACTCTCTCCAGCCCTTGAAAATGGCATCCCACATAAGTTTATGGCTAGCTACAGTGATGACCCATTTGGAAATGCTTTTCCTTATTGTTAACTGTGAAAGGAGATAATTTGTTACATAAATAATAAATTAGATGTGTATTAATTTAGAACTGCTTGTCTGAATTGTTTGCAAAGCAGCTGTGTGATTTTAGGCAGTCATATGCTGTCAATTAACAACTTATTCTAAGCCAAATCTGTTTAAGCTTATTATGTGTATCACACATTGTGGAATTTCTTCATAGGTTTTACTAATTCTAGCTGTATACTATTGGCTGCATACTAGTTTAAAACTGCTAAAGATTAGTAAAAATCCCAGTTAAATTACTGACAGTCAGAGACAACTTACAGCTGCATTCCAGCTATTAATCTGCTAGTGATACTTTTCCTGTTGTTAAGAAGTTGGGAGAACTCATTAAAATCCCCAGTTTGTCTTTATGGAAAACTTAACACAAGTCCAGGAAGGCAAAATTAAAATTGAATGTTCATAATATATTAACAATATACTATTCAATTAAGGGAGGGAGTTTTTCAGTTCATAGGTAAACAAGCAGCATGGCTTATACTTGCAAGCCTGATTGCTCACTGTCTTGCCAAAAGCAATATGCCCCAAAATTTCAAAGGACTGGTCTTGTCCTGATACAGAATTTGACAATATCTCAGACAATGCATTTTAAAAACGTTTCTTCTTTCGCAGAGATTAGTTTAAACTTTTGACAAGCTTCTTTTATTTTTTAAGTGTACTGTGTATCAAAACAAATGTCATATTTTGTTTATTCTGATCTTATTGGAAGTTAACAGGATGTTTGACAAACCTTGAAGGGCTGCCACAACCATAGTTATTCAAAAGCCCTCTTAACAATGCAAGTTTTCTCTGCTCAGTATTTCTAAAATGGTAATGTTACAAATTATATCATGGCTGAGCTACACTCCTTTACACTTGCCATTATTATTTGCAATATACACCTCCGTATAGTTTGGACTGAAATACAAAGTGTCTCTTCTCTATTGCTAACAAAGAAAAAAAAAGCTTTTACACAAAAGTCCTGGAAATTTTTTGCCTTACAAATTTAGTCATAGTCTCCCAAGCATATGGAGCTTTAAGCATTTTTACAGAAAGAATTGGTCATGGTGTGTATCAAATCCTTAATAAAATCACTTATAATGAAACTAGGAAAATGGTGTAGAAGCTTGGCGAGGAGCCAGGCAAAACTCAGGAGTATCAAGACACTGTATTTCTGTGCTTTTCAGTGTGATGGCTCCCCAGCTTCTCACTCACTAACATTATCTGAGCACCTGACCCACAGCTATGAAGAAGGAACAACTCTGTGTCATTGCCAGGAAATGTGTCCTACTGTAAGGAAATTTTAGGATTTTCCCTATTAACAATTTTCTCTACTAGTGCTTTGGGGTACTTGCTTCTCTCATCTGTGGAGGGAAGCTCTGCCTTCCATTCAATACAGTGCAAATACGCTCAGTCCCAACTCCTTTACTCTTCTTTCTTCATCTTGACAATCCTTGTTTTCTTCATTTCCTCTCTTCTCCAATCTGATGTTTTTCTTCCATGACATATCCAACTCCATTTTTGCTATCCAATATCTCTGCTGCTGCAGAGACAAATCAAATTTTTCAGATCTGGAATTCAGTATTGCTCCTTTCCAGACACATGGAAAAATATTTCCCCTCAAACAAGTATTTTCAAAAGAATTAGTAGGAAAACCTGCAGGAAGAGTTTAATCAAAATGTCTTTGGGATACAACTGCCTACGGACAAGCCATTTTACCAAACTGAGTCAATGAATAGTGAGTTTCAGTATCACCACTCTTCTATCCCTCCCTCAGTAGTGTAATTCAGCCACAGTTAAATGGGCAAAATTGCTGTTAACATGATATAAGACCAAACAGAACTGCCATAAATCTGAGACACAACAAGTTTTAAACCTGACAAAAGGAAGTATTTTCCTATGCAGAAAATGTTTCATGCACAGTTTGCTTTGCAACAACACAACATTGACATGAAGAGCTTAGAGCAATACAGAGAAATACGGTGATTTCTACAGAGTGTGAACATCATCCAATTACATTAGACAGATTTCAGTTCAAGACTTCAATGGCTATTATCTAATCTACCAGAGTCAGACTAGGATGAAACTTTTCTAACAGCAGATTATTTAATCATTTTCTGTAACAAAACTTTCTGAACCTTCTGCTGAAGACAGGTACAGAGAAAATTAACACCAAATTAATAGCTTGAGTCTGCTTCATTTAATTGTCAGCAACAGAACTCTCATCTTATCTAATCATATGTAGATTATTTCATTTATGTTGGGAAAAATCACGAAGATTAATCTTGACTTTTTCAGGTCAAAGTTCTTCTTAACTAAAATGAACTGCTTTTACTTTGCCTTTCCTCCCCTGCTTCCTTCTTTTTCCAGTGTACCCTTTCTGCCTCTCTATACGCCTACCTGCGCAGTATAACTGCTTCCTCTCCTTCCTCACTCCAACTGGCAAATTCTGACTCCTCTGCTAAGTTTCCCTTGTAAGCCAAGCAGCCAGGAAAATTAATAAGATTTTCATAACACTTCTTTTTAATTCGCTCTATTGCTCAATTTGCTTATATGATTGTGCAGCTAAAGAAAAGAGATAAAATGCCATACTATTGTACAGATCCAAACCAGCCCCTTTGAACATTGATTTTACAGCACAAGCATCAAAGAATTGCTACTCGAAGGCTTTTTATCCACAGAAACTATAAAAAAGAAATTATATACATTCTTACCTCTATTTCCCATTCTAACTTTAGGAAGATCCTATTGACTTTGATGGTGTAGGATTAAGCCTTTGGGCCCAGATTCTCAAAGGTACTTAAATGCTGCAAAGCTAACTTTTACGCCCCCTGTGACCTTGTGGATTTCTCAGCCCAAATACAACTTCCTGGGCAATGAATGGCGAGAGTGAAGAGCTGACTAAAAAAAAAAATTAAATCAGAAATCAATTGAGCAAGGATCTCCCAAATCACCCACATGTGAGGAGCAGAGAAGTGGGACTACGCATAGACTCTGCATAGGGTCTAAGTGGCCTAAATGCCATTCCTCTCCACCTACATTCTGGTTATTTTGGTGTGCTGGTTGATGGCTGTATCTGTGTGAGAATGTCTGATATATGCCTGATCCAACTCCAAAGCAACTGGTAAGTAAAAAGGTGGAATGGAATGGAATGGAGTGGAGTGGAGTGGAGTGGAGTGGAGTGGAGTGGAGTGGAGTGGAGTGGAGTGGAGTGGAGTGGAGTGGAGTGGAGTGGAGTGGAGTGGAGTGGAGTGGAGTGGAGTGGAGTGGAGTGGAGTGGAGTGGAGTGGAGTGGAGTGGAGTGGAGTGGAGTGGAGTGGAGTGGAGTGGAGTGGAGTGGAGTGGAGTGGAGTGGAGTGGAGTGGAGTGGAGTGGAGTGGAGTGGAGTGGAGTGGAGTGGAATAGAGTAGAGTAGAGCAGGAATAGAATAGAGTAGAGCAGGAATAAAATAGAGTAGAGCAGGAATAGAATAGAATAGAATAGAATAGAATAGAATAGAATAGAATTCAGTTGGAAGGGACCTACAATGATCATCTAGTCCAACTGCCTGACCAATTTCATGGATAGGCTTTGGACCCCATGAAGCTATCACAGCATGCAGGGCTAATTCACCTGGGTGAAACGCAGCTCTGATGTAGGTATGGTGCTTCTAGAGCCAACTTGCTCACAGTCATGTTACATATGTGTCCACAGAGCTGCACTATTCATTGCAGACTGACCAAGTCTCCTGTTGAACTCCTTCCATTGTCCACAAATTACTACACGTTGACTGCAAGAGAGCAGACATCCAATGATGAGAGACATCACCTGACATGTAGGAAGGTGACATTCAAGCCCTTGACTTGCAGATTAGATTTAGATCTAATCTTAAACCCAGTTGTGAGCTGAGGCAGGGATCGCAGTCACTGACCTCAGCATTTAGGTTGCACAGTGTGTGGTCCCTGGTCAGCCAACTGCAGGATTTAAATACCCATCCAGTCAAGTAGTAGCTTGGCAGAAATTCTGAGCGCTTAAATGGAGTGTGTGTATAGGGATGCTGAAGAAATACCTTTGGGGACCTGAGCCTCAGTTTCACTAAGCTGGAGGACCTCTCTTCTCTGTTTCCAGCCTACTATGATCCTTCAAGAACAAGTCACTCTTGCCTTAACTGTGGACCTGCCTCATCATGATGGGCCTGTTGGGGTGATGGGGACTGTGGGTTACCATCACCCGGTGGCTCCCTCCTTGCTCCGGTAGGGCAGGATGGCAGCCCTCAGTGTCAGCAACCCTCTCCTGCCCCACCATGACCTCCTGCTCCCAGGCATATGCAACACGAAATAGTGGAGCCAAGGAGTATTGCTTCTGCAGGGGAATAAAAGATTTCCAGCTGTACCTATCCTGCTGGAGCCTCTGATTCCCTCCCCAGCTGCATTTTTCAGGCCCACCATCCTTCACTGGGCTCCGTCACCTCTCACCTGTCTCTGTTGCTCTGTTTTTATGTAAATTCATTTACAAAATGAAGACAGTTATATTTATAATGTAGACCATGCTGGAATACTTTATCTTTCACTTCATTTTTTTCAAGTGTTCCTTACTCAGTCGTGGACTGATAAGATGACAAATGCTAAAACAATCTGTGAAATGATGCATAGACTTTTTAAGCAAATTAATAAGTGCCTTGGAGCAAAGATATATATAATCACAGAAAACCTGACTCTTTTCATAGGAGATATATCCTTGGAATACTGTTTTATCTGGTTAATTAGAGTTAAGGGGTGGAAATGCTGGCTTTCCTGAGATTAAAGAGAAAACTTAAAATATTCAGATGGGAATTTGTTTTATATAATATACTACATACACACTTAAATATTAAAGTTTGATCCTTTAATATTTAACCAATGGACAGTCCGCTGAGACATCTCTTTCATTTCCACTGGGGTCCTGGTACAAGCACCAGCTAGTTTTAATAGACATCACACATTTAGAAAAAAAAAAAATAGGCACAGTTAAGTCACAGTTCAGCTAAGAGCCATGGGGCACAATATGTTGCATGGGTCAAAAGCACACGTCCTAAAGGAACTAGTGAACTAGAACAGTGTCTTTGTTATTAATCCGGAAATTGCATTTTTAGAACATATATTGCTGACTATATAAGTCTCTTTTTTTTCTTTTCTCCCAGTAATTTTTTTTTTTCTTCACATGAACAGAGCAAACATCTCTCTTTGTTCCTTATAAAGATCTTTTAACTGTGCTCCTGTTCCAGCGAGGCGGTAACATTCCCTTATGCATCTTAACATTCATGTTTATGCAGGCTAGAAATGTTCATGCTTATACTCATACTAGAGATCTTTAATACACGTCTCCATCTGCCAGTGACCTGCTCATGACCTTCTTCAGAAATGCAAGGTAACTTGGCTAGCTCTATTTCTGGTCCTTCTGAAAACGGATTGTCAGGTCAAATTGTGACAGTTTAAGTGTGATGTCTGATATTGACTGCTGTCCAGCAGGGACTGTAAGCACTGCGTCTCCCACTTCATTCAGGACCTTACTATTGACTTGCACTATCATCTTAAGGTTACTCTTTTATCCTCTATGCTCCCAGGCAAAGAAATAAGTGGTACTGGAGCAAACTGCTGTACCACAGCCCAGGGCCACTCTTCTCGTGAAGGTAGTGGGTGTATGACTTCCATGCTCACAGATTAGCTGACCACTGCACCGTGTGTGGAGAACAGCTGCAATTACTATTAAAGCACGTTTCTGTAACTAACTTTAAATAAAATAACTTTTCCAAGATATCTCTTTGTGTGTTTGTGTGTGTGTGTATACTTTGGACAGTATACTTTTTAACTTCATTAACGAAAGGCCTTCTAAATGACCAGGAAGGTAAGGGAGATATCAAAAAACAAGCAAACAAAAAAACCCAAACCCCAAACCCACTGTTTTTTGCCTTTTTCTAACCATATATTATTGCTAAAATATTATTATTTCACCACCTTCTTCCCCTTTCCATCCTCCAGGCTTGTCAAACCACTTCTCTAATGCGCATATTTTAGCTTGCCAATCCTTTCCAACAGCAGGGAATGTCCTCATGGTTACTTCACTTCCAACTCTATTATTTTAACATAAAACTTAAATTTGGAACATTAACAGCTTTGAAATAGTCCTTCTAATAGAGTAGGAACCTGAAAGAGCTTGGGAGCATAGAGGAACCCTGCTGGTTACTGGTCGGGGCCACTAGAAAAAGAGGAGGGACATCTTTACATTCTTATCTTTCTTCTTTTCAGTATTTAGTGTATTTTCTACATTAAAAAATCAGTGTTAAAAACTGAGGCTTTCAAGAATTACAGCATTCATTTTGGTCTGACTTTTGACCTAATATAGTTTAACAATGGAATAACAGACTCTTAAAAATAAGCAAATTATTTGTAATTAGTAAATGTCTAGCAAATAGATTCCATTCAAAAAATAGTTTGCAAATCAGCTGCACTATTATTTCTGTTATATCCAATTGGAATTATTGTTATTTAGATTGTAGAAAAGCTTGGGTCACCAGGCTATATGTACCTTTTAAGTAGACAGTTGCACCTCTTGTCTTGCTGCTGCATGCAGCAATTGCACTAACTTTATAGACCCAGGACTACTGAAAGGCTGATTGCGTGTATCATCATTTCTCACTAAGAAACTTTTTTCACATAAGTAACACAGCTTTTTAATGTAATTTCTTAAATTGATCAGCAGTGCTTCTGTTGTAAAAGTATTGAAGTTTCAGGAGTCAGAGAATAGTTTGTTCTCTCCCTCTTTAACTGAAAACAGCTAAAGCAATTTATTCATTAATTGGAAAATATAGATTTATTTCCCTACTCTATGTAGGGGCAGATACAGCTTCAGTTTAGGTGGATAGCATTAAACCATCCATTTTATCCCAGGATAAAACCATATAATTTTATTCTTCTTGCCCACTTTCTAGTTGCAGTTCCTTACCTGGAAGTTCCATGGCTGTAGTCTTTTTTCACTCAACATGAAAACTACTCAAGCTTTGAGTAAACCTTTGATGAAACAAATACATCGACAGTATGGGTTTTTTTAAATCTGGATTTTAGCAAGAGAAAAGATGAAAACTCCTGCTTCATTACACATTAAAACATTGTTCTGAGTTGGCTTAGAGTAGCTCAGTCTAGTTCAAAGAGATTGGCAACAATGGGTTTTCATATTTTACAATGTTAAATGATTACAAAGTTACATGATTAATCTAAACATATTTTAATGCTCCCTGAAGAACAGTGTTATTTTCCTGATCCCAAATTTGTCTAATTGATCCCATCTTTGCTTTTTTCCTGCCCCACTCCACCCCCCACCTCCCCCAAAAAAGTCTATTTATAAAAAACTGTAGCTAATCTTCTTGAGGTTTAGGCCCAGTCAGCAACTAAG
>NW_010226446.1:0-461 GCF_000690775.1 Eurypyga helias
GATGGGGGTTATGTTTCCCCTTTAATTAAATTAATTCTTAATTTTTCTTAATTCTTCATTAAGAGTTATGGCTGAGTTTTGAGCACTTAAAACTCAGTTATGTTTTACTATTACATTATTATCAGTGCAAAAAAATTAGCCATTTTAAAGTTCGTTAACCTTTAGATGACATATTGGGTGTTTAGGGCAGTTGTCATATCACTTTTAGGGAACAATCTGAAAGCCATACTGCCTTACGCATTGGCGCTCTCAGTGATAAAATTAGAATGGTTGTTTTTGATCTCCCTGTCACAGTAGCTGTTATTGGAAATGGGCCTCTTATGAAAACCACTTGCAGATGACCGTGTTCAGATGGTGATACAAAGGCAAGTCTTACCTCTGATTTTTAAAGATGGGAAAGCTGAAGCTTACCAGTCATAACTGACTTTCATGTCTTTTTCCTCAGTTTTATATTTTTAAGT
>NW_010226446.1:486-62970 GCF_000690775.1 Eurypyga helias
GGTTCTCTGGATCTCACTACCTGTTAGTAGGAGGATCTGTCTCTGTCGCACCCCCTTAGCAAGTAACCAAGCACTTGGCAGAAAGCAGAAGTGCTTGAATAGGTAAAATACTGATGCACAAAAGGTTGTAAATTATTAAAATAACATGGAAGTCATGTCCACTAGGGATTTTACTGGTTACTTGGAAGCATCTGTTGAATGCATATGGAAGTCATGACTTCAAGACACGCCCTTAAATAGTATATGTGTTCCAGTTCTCTTGAGCAGCGTATGTGTATGTAGGGTCTTTCAAAAAGATCAGTAGCCTCAGATCAGCCCCCACTACCTCCTCCCCCTCTAACTCTGCCCTATTTTACTAATTTTTGAAGGTCAGATGGGTAAGGGTAACTGTCTTGCAGTTTTTCCTCAGCTTTAAAATGATAAGTTTGGCACAATCTGATTAAAAAAAGAGGCTATTAAGTGAAATTTGCCACTGCTGCTTTTGGCTGTCATCTTTAAATCTTTTTATAGGAAGCTGATGGAAGTTGATGCTGAAGAGAAAACCTTTTACTTGCAAATACCTGACTGGCTGAGTGAGCACTGCGAATATTTGAATGATGGTGATTCACTAATATACGGAACATATGTATCGGCTGTACGTTGAAGCGTAAGCGTAAGGCTGTGGTATATCGAGCGGAAAATGTTGAAGCTGTGCCTGCCATTACTACTTCCATATAATTTCCACATGTTGTGCTCTGAAGGAGTATATGCATCAGCTTTCATTCTTGAAATGATGGTTAGGTATTGACATAATTTAAAATAATAAATATAAATTGTATTGGCAATTTACAGAAACTGCCTAAAGTACTGAATGTTTTCAAAAGGTTTGAGTTTAGTGAGATTTGTAAAATAGGAGAAATAATACACTAACTAGCCCTGGGGAAATGTTCCATCCCGCTTGTAACTAGCAGAATTTTGGATGTTGATCTTATTACAGCCCTATCGCTGCCTCCTAACAGCGTGCTAATAACAACTAATGCTCTGCCGCTTGCACGATTGAAATTCGAGGGCTCCCTTACACAAATGTTCCTACAAGGAAGTGATTCTGCCGTGGCTGTGGTCCTGATGGTTTCCATGGGAATGAGCGTGAATCCATGCACTGTGAAATGTGTTATGAAAGTTTGTACTGCAGAGAAATCCATTACACCAGTGTGTCAACAGGGCAATGGAGAATTTAAATACACAAATGTAATGGTGCATTTTTACTTGCATTGAGACAGTGTTTAAAGTGTACTAATGGCTTGTGAACGACCACAAGATGCTTGTTAACCTCAACCACTGTGCAGTCTAAAAAAATACAGCAAATGAAAATGCAGTGGGACAAAAATGAGGAAGAGATTGGTCTGTTAGTTAAAACACATCTTGATCGAAACATAGAAAAACATCGAAGGCTAACCAACTTTGCTTTTTTTCCACTGTTGAATGACTTTTTCCTTTGGTGCATGGCAGTTTGTGTTTAACTTTTCCCTTTGCAAGAATAAGAAGCTCGCTTGGACATGAGTACATAAATGAATTAAACAGATGTTTCACAGTACCTGCAAGTCATTATCAGGAATTTTGTTAATCAGCTAGAGTTGAAGGAAAACCACAGCCTATGAAAAACCAACAGGCCTCTAACCAAAACCCAGTAATCTCCCCTTCTGATGTTTCATTTGTGCAGAAGCAGGCTTAGTGTCTCTAGTGTTGCAGTTCTTGAGGCTGAATTCCACCTGCGTATTTATGTCAGTAGCAAAATCTTTTCCACTTATATTTTAGGTTAGGTGTTTACTAGTTTTAGTTATAGGTGTTAAGTAATGGTTTGTTTCATGTTATATGTCTATTTTTTTATAAGTTGGTGACTTTTATAATTTGGAGTAGCTTCCTTACCAGCTTTATGTATTTTTTAAAAATCCCTACATCTTCTGTGGTGTCCCAGGAACAGAGAAAGTGAGAAGCTAACCCATGTGTATAGCAGCTGGGTGTGCTTCCAGGAGGTACAATGTATGTGTCAATCACTTGGCTGTGCCTGACACTGTGAGCAACCACACTTGCTGGAAGACTGGGGCTGTTGGAAGGTGCAGGCAGGCTGTACTGCCGCAGAACACGGCCCTGTTCTTGTTAGACTAGGCTTCCCTCTTGCTTGAAGGGAAATTCTAGACCCCTTGAATCACAGCATTTTGGAAGTAGTTCCTCTTAAAAGGAGAAATAACAGAACAACTGAAAGAGTGGATAATTCCCAAGTATTGTATATGGGCGGTTTAAGCTTTGCATTCAGTTTGCATTGAGTGTATTGCTGAGATACACATGGTCTGTGCAACAATTACAGAAAGTGGAAAATGAATTGAACATCTATTTTTCTAGGCTGAGTTTCAAGGTAAGCAAGGCACAGCTTTTCCAGCCTTGCCCCAAAGAGTGCACATACCCAGGTAGTGTTGAGGAAGGAGTATATGCTTCTTGGCCTGTCACTGGCTTTGAGTTTTGCTTTGAGTCAGCCGCTTATGGCGATAAAGTGGCAAGGTATATGCTCTGTATGAATATTACTACCTTCTTTGTCTTTTTGGCAAAAGTACCCACAGGAAAGTGTTGAGTTAGATGGCTATAAGCACTTTAAGAGGCAGGAGGTAATATGAAAAACCATTGAGATTCCTATAATTACAGGGGCGTAGGGTTCCTAACCAAGTAGATGTGACAGAAAATACTCATGTTAAATCAATAATCTGTTATGATTTGGGTAGTTTTCTTCAGCCTCATGTATGTATTACGGAGCTGCACTCCTTTTTGAAGGTTACTAATGTTCTCTTCTGTAGTTAAATTATCTGAAATCTTGAGGTTTTCAAGCAAAGCAAGTGATATGGTACCAAGTGATGTAATAGGTCACCCAGGGAACAAAAAGCTTTGGATGCATTTCATATGCTTCCTAATACTCAGAAGTATTCAAATAGTACACGAACATGTAACAACACTCCCACCCCCTTTGGAAAAAACCCTACAGTTGAAGATGAAATATTTTCTGTTCAATTTAATGTAGAATTCAAAAATGATTTGGTACTGAGGAGCTACTTGAGACAAAACCAACAGAATCCACGATTAATAATTTCTGTGTGAACATGTATGTCATATCCCCTGCTTGAGGACCACCCCGGATCAATATGCAGTGTTCATAATAGTTGAATCCAGGCTCAGCTCCAGGAAACTTCCACTGTCATGTCAAAAAGAGGTTTTGATGTTGTCACCTGATTGAGATGGTATGAAATGGTATGCATCATTCTCTTATGCCTCCTTTATAATTAGTGTTTTTAAGCCCCAAATTTCTGTCAAGTTCAGAAATAAGATTTTATTACACGTGGTGTTTATTAGCTGTTGAGTGACATAAAAGGTAAGCTTGCTATTCCAAACACTGTATTTTCAAAGGCTTTGTAAATGTTGGAGTTAGCTCTTTAGCCAGTCAAGATAAAGGTGAAACATTGTTGGGCCTTTGAGGCCATCTGTCCAAAGGATGACTAATGTACTTGCTAGATAGAACAGTGAGGGCTAAGACTTGTTACCTCTGAACTTGCTGTTCAGAAACAACATTTTTAACATTACCTTGGTTTTCAGGTCTACGCAGTCTTGTCCTTTTGGCCTTAGATTTTGTACAGTATGTTCAGACTGAGTATCTGATCAATTGTCAGGAAATTGAAAAAACATTTTCTCTTTGGCCCCCAGTCATACTTAGGATTGAAGATACGTGTCAAGACAATTATTTTAAGGTATTTGAAGGTCTTAATGGAAAACAGTAATTTTTTTTTCTCTTTTTCAGAGATAACATTGGTATAACAGTTTTAAGAGTTTTTATTCCAAAGTTAAGCATGAGGAAGAAAATAATAAATGTTTAGGCATTGATCATGTCAGGAATGGTCAGAAAATCAGCATTGTTGAGTAAGAGAATCTAGAAAGATGCCGAAATATCTGCAGGTGACCTAGAATATGCAATTAGGTCAATTCAGGGTGTGATTTCCCCATCCCCCCCACCATAGAATCACAGACTGGTTTGGGGTGGAAGGGACCTTAAAGACCATCTAGTTCCACCCCCCCTGCCATGGGCAGGGCCACCTTCCCCTAGACCAGGTTGCTCAAAGCCTCATCCAGCCTGGCCTTGAAGACATCCAGGGATGGCGCATCCACAGCTTCTCTGGACAACCTGTTCCGGTGCCTCACCACCCTTTCCTTGAAGAATTTCTTCCTGATATCTAATCTAACCCTCCCCGCTTTCAATTTCAATCTGTTCCCCCTTGCCCTGTCACTACAGGCCCTTGTAAAAAGGCCCCCCCAGCTTCCTTGTAGGCCCTTCAGGTACTGGAAGGCTGCAATAAGGTCTCCCTGAAGCCTTCTCTTCTCCAGGTTGAACAAGCCCAACTCTCTCAGCCTGTCCCCATATCAGAGGTACTCCAGCCCTCTGAGCATCTTCGTGGCCTCCTCTGGACTCGCTCCAAGTGGTCTGTATCCTTCTGATGTTGAGGGCTCCACCGCTGGACGCAGCACTCCAGGTGGGGTCTCACCAGAGCAGAGCAGAGGGGCAGAATCCCCTCCCTCGACCTGCTGGCCACACTTCTCTGGATACAGCCCAGGATACGGTTGGCTTTCTGGGCTGCCAGCGCACACTGCCGGCTCATGTTCAGCTTTTCATCTATCAGTACCCCCAAGTCCTTCTCTCAGTGCTACTTTCTGTCCAGTAAATATAGAAAAGTAGAGATTGTCATATTTCTCAAGGTTAGTATAGCATGGAAAATTCAATTTCACCTCTAATCTTCAGTTCACCTCATGGCATGACTTTATGTAGTGGCAGTCTTGTGCCGTGAAGCTTTGTGTCCAGCACCTAAAAGATTAGGGTATCAAACTGTGGATTTCGTGCTTTTGACGCGGTATTGGTCAGACAGTGTTTTCCAGAACATGTTTCTGTGGACTGACCTGATTAAGTTGGAATTTTTTATGTGTGTATGTAAACATCTGTCTACCTTATCGTCCGGAGGAGAGCGTTATGTGTATTAGACATATGTTTTCTTACTCTTAACCGCTGCAGTGGTATCTTTAATTTACTTCAGAGTTCCTTTTCTCTTGGCAGGAAAGTTGAGACACTTTGTTACCATCTTATCAAGTGGTGCTATAGCCAGGAGACAGATCAGCTCAAGGCAAGGTTTTGCTTGGTCAGCTTCCAGAGCTTGTCTTTTTTAAGTGTAGGATAAGCTCTTATCTGTAGAGTGTAAAAACCTCATCTGGAACCATTAAAAAATGTTAACATTGCCCATGTTTCACTATATCTTGCTCTAGTTTTCTCTTACTTTATTTCAAGTCTGTGTTTAAAAACAAAGCCATTCTATGCTTACCTGAGGATTTCAGAATTGCTTAATTAAATTTAATTTCTGTGTAGCTAATTGGTTAAGTTTCAGTACAATGCAGGTTGTAGATCTACTTTTGGTGTAGTGTGTGCTGGGGATGCAGGCACGCTGCAGGGCTGCTAAATTAGCGTAAAATTTGGTATGTCTTAATATCCTTAATTTGGATATTATTAAACAGGTGAACTAACTCACTCTTTTCCAAAGCTGCTATATATATATATTGTGTGTGTCAGGTAGATGTCTTAATTTTGGGCATCTCTGATTTTAGCACAGTTCAAACTCATGAGTTGTTTTTAGTCATGGTAGCTGAGATCTGTCCATTTATAAAAAAATATATTAATGATTCTGTTTTGAACTTTGTCTGTGCTAGGTTTTTAAGTAAAATGGCTCATACTGCAGTGCTTAAATATAAAAGTTCATGGTTTGAATTTTAAGAATTCATATGGAGAAGCCTCCATATGTGATATGAATGTAGTCAAAATAAATCAGACACTATTAGCAGTAATAGCTTTCAAGACTGTTTTGCCAAGCTAAATATCGATCACAGTTTCAGTAATGATAAATATTGAGAGGATGTGGGCATTGTGGCACCTTCTACATTTGATGCCCATGTTGGTTACAGTTGGTTTGAAAAGTAACACAACGCTATTCACACTCTCTCTCCATCCTCTCCCAGATGCTGGCAGTTGGTGCGAGTGGGTGTGCTGACAACACTTTCTTGGGTGGGGAAAAAATGGTATCAAACCATTCAAAACCACTTGGTTTAAGACTGTAAATCAGCATGTTACATCATGTATCCAGTGAGCTAACAGGTGCTCTCTTGTTTGATATTGCATCTGTCAGACACAGCACAGGTACTGGAAATCTGGTTTCAATGTGGTGACTTTCAGCTGTCTGGAACACAATCATAAATGAATCCTCAGTGCTTTGATTTGCTGTTGTCTGTTTTTAAAGAAATACATCTTGCCATATCCATGTCCTTACAGCGGAATCTTCCCAGGGCCCCCCAAAGGCTTATGATACTTCAGCTGAGAGTTCCTGTTATAGGTAATTTTTGTCATGAGATACAACCTTTTGAAATGAACAACTGTGGTGTCGGGAAGTCACCAAAGTTAAAATTTGGCATTGTACTCTACAGCTAAAATATGTATCTTTAAAGTTTTTAATAGTTTCAGAATGGTTCTTTTCTGTAGTATGACTTCATTCATAATGTTTGAGCAGTGCTTTGAAGATCTGAAGATTAAAAGCACCGCTGAACTGCAAGCTTTTTTTTTTTAATTGAGGATTAATGGCCATTAAAATCTGACAAGTGGCTAGGATTATTGACTTGTGTGTTCAGAGGTGTTAGAATATAGAAATGAATTTTCTTTTTTAATTAAACACTAAGTCTAACTGCTAAATTTTCTAATTGAGTGTATAGCCTTACCTGGTTGCCCAGCTGCCTTACTTAAATAACAGTAACAGTTTGGTTGGGTTCCTTGTAATTTCACGTAGCAATGATATAGGGCCTGTAGTGACAGGACAAGGGGTAATGTGTTTAAACTGAAAGCGGGGAGGTTTAGATTAGATATCAGTAAGGAATTCTTAACGGAGAGGGTGGTGAAGCACTGGAACAGGTTGCCCAGAGAAGCTGTGGATGGCCCATCCCTGGAAGTGTTCAAGGCCAGGCTGGATGAGGCTTTGAGCAACCTGGTCTAGTGGAAGGTGTCCCTGCCCTTGGCAGGGGGGTTGGAACTAGATGATCTTTAAGGTCCCTTCCAACCCAAACCATTCTGTGGTTCTATGATTCTATGATATAGCAGAGAAGGGTCTAAGGATATTTAAAACCAATTATAGTTTGTACAAAGAGGCAATATCCCTTAGTAGGTTTATAGGTGAATGGGAATTGTAAATAATGTTTGGAAGGTGAATCAGCATTAGTTGAATGATGGATTATACAGGTGTTCGTTTAGATTTCTTTGGGATGTGCTTTTCTATGTCATTTGGAAAAAATGATTTGTGTTGTGTTACTAGCATTATTTACATGAGCACTTCTTATATTTATCTTCAGACCAATAGGACTATTCTGATTCTGTTCTGATGCTTCATAAACATAACATCTTTTCTGGGAAATGTCTAGATACAAGTTAGTGTTCATTTTTTTGGGGGGGTGTGTGGTTTACTCAATATGAAGTATTGATTTGTACAGTAAAATTGGGAAATGCCATGGCATTATTGTTTGTATACAGAAGCTCTTCCTTCTGTATCTAGACTAGCAAAAAAATGGAAATGACATTTTTGGTTGAAACTGGTCTTATCACTAGAAAAATGGTTCTACTTTATACTTGAAGGTCTGTGTTTAGTACTGAAACACGAGTTCGAGCGTGTTTGCCTCATGGTCATATGGTAGCATTTTGACAGCAGGTTTTTCAATACAAGTTTAAGAGCCTGCTATACTAAAGCCTTGTGTCTGATGCACTAAATAAAACTCCAGAACAAAGAACAAATTCATGTGTCATTGGATGCATTTCTCACTTGTTCATTTATCTTTTTATGAAATGATTTCGGTAGCTAATGTATTTTCCAGTGCAGCCAAAAACCTGAACTTCTGCAGCTTGCTAACGGGTGTGAAATTGAGGGTAGTGAGTTCATGGCCTTCCCTGCTACCTTTCTTAGACTCCGACAGAAAACAAGCGTGCAGGTGGGCCTCAACTGGGGTCTGTAGCTCCCTGGATAATACCTTCTGTGGTCTCCTGTATTGGAGCATTTGGTTAGCATTTAAGAGTTTTGAACTGCTAGTTTTGTCTCCCTGAAAAATCACTGATGCTCTATAACAGCCCATGCTCTTCTCATTTGCTGCTGCATTCTGTGAGCAATTATCATTAGAAATGCTGTGATAAAATTGGCATTGTATCACGGATGCTCCTGGAATGGAATCAAACAGGCAGCCAGGATTTGCAGTGACAGGGACAGTCAGTGTGCATAGAAAACTGAAGGAGCAGATGAGGAGGAAAAATACTGGGAAAGGTGAAGCTTACAAGATTTAAAGATGTTGAGAATAGTTCTATAGTGGGCAGGGAGCATGCCGTGCTCTAATCTGTCTGGGTAGTTATGGATTCCTTGACTGTGGAAGACAGAGCTTATGGCAAATGTATGATAAACCTTAACTTTACACTAAGGGCAAGTTGAATATCATGTATATGCTGGCTCTGTGGTAGAAGACATCCATCTCCTATGTGCACGTGATCTTGAACTGGTGTTTGCTGTACTGCTTTCAGCACTCTTGAATTGTACTTTACTGCCCACGGATCTTAATTCCCTTACTGTTTTCCCATGAAATGAGATTTATATAGCCAAAGTATCTCTCTCTCTCTGTCTCTCTCTGCTCTGTAGACCTGTTTTAATAAATTGGATAAAAAAGTATGGCTTCCAAGGACTTGAGGGAAGGGTGACAGTGTGTATTGGGGGGAAATGGTGTTTGAGAAGCTTCAATGCAAGTGTATCTAGATGCAAAAGAAAGCACAAATGAGTGATATTGTAAGCAAGAAATCACAGGGTGTTAGTCCTGTTTGATACTTATATCCAACTTAGTTAGAAAAAGGTATTTCATATTCTCCCCACACATGCAGGCCATATATGAAGCTCTTGTTTCTCAAGAATTCTTTTCTAGTCACCTTTTTCCCATTTAACCTATATTGTGATGCTTTAATTCATTAATAGTGTTTTTAAAATTGCGCCAAAGTTCTGCTGAACAGCCAAGAAGAAAGCTGGGAACAGATACGTGTTCCTGGGGTGAAAATACGAGCTTAACTTCCACGCCGTCCCCCAAGAATGTTCACTAAATACCACTATTTGTATAAAATCTGTTCTTGCGTGTTGGAGGTGAGATCCATTAGACTAACTTGTTTGCTCACAGACATTAAAGTGATGTTGCTTTAATGACAATGTAGTCATTAGACACTTTCTGTTGTATTTTGCTTGGATCGGTTAGGGTTTGGTGGAAAAAAAACAAAACCACACTGTCTAAAGCATAAGATCTTCAAATTCTGTGTTTGTGGTTAGTGTCTTGTCTTGTTCTGGTTCTTCTTGTTAAGCATCAAGTTTTACTTGTGTAAAGTGTTCCTAGCAAGTGATTTTTTTGAAGACTATTTTTGAGTTTTTCTCTTCATACCGTTCGAATTAACACTATCATCTCATGAGAATTACTCATTGTAGAGTTTGGATTTAGGGAAGGAAGTGAGAATTATATTATTAAAAATGCGATGAGTAATTTTTGTGCCTCTTTTATCATTCATTATTCTTAAATATTCTATGACACATAATTTACAGAAATATAAATTATGTTAACATGTGAAGTAAAACCACAGTGAGATGTAAGTTTGAAATTTGATATATTTTGTGCCTTTAAAAAGTTTCCTACTAGCTTTGGCTGTCACCTCCGTTGTTTTAATAGTTTCCTATGCAATGTTTCCCTGAGGAGGGAGCTTATTGCCCCTGCAAGATAGCTTTTAACAGTTACAGCAACAAGGTAGAGTGAAAAAAATCAATATTTCATTTTAGAAGGGTGTTTCAGAATTTTTTTTTATCCTGTAATATTAGAATGGCCTCCAGTTCTTCAAGCTGTATTAAAATTGCATGTGTTTAAGCTAGTACCTCGCTTGATTTGCAGCTCTAATCTCTGCAACACTTCAGCAGTTTAAAAATTCCAAATATATAGTTTGAGGGCAAAAATACCCATTGCATAATGTGGTTTTCTTGTCTTTGTGTTGTAGGTTGTGTTAAAGATCATTAAACATTACCAGGAAGAAGGACAGGGGAATGAAGTTGTCCAAGGAGTGCTGCTGGGTCTTGTGGTGGATGACAGACTCGAAATCACAAATTGCTTCCCTTTCCCTCAGCATACAGAAGATGATGCAGAATTTGATGAAGGTAATGGTTGCAGTTTTGCAAAACTTTAGGTAAATAAATACAAACCCTTACATGCAAAAAAGGATTAATTTTTTCCCCCCTACAGTGACCAGAAGCTTGTGTGTGATCAGAGTGTTTTTGTTTGCCTTGAGGTATTTTGTTTGCCTTGAGGGTTGCTGTCAACCATCCCGTATATCTAACAGAAATCTTTTCTATGTAAGGATCATATAGGGATAAACGCTGTATTATATGGACATCCTGTGTGGACAGGCTTACTCTAAAATAAGGAAGTCACATCAGTTTCCAGTCTATAATTCATATAGACTTTAAAGCTTTTTATGAAAATGGCTGTGTGTATATATCTGTATGTATATGTACATGTACATAGTCAGGCATATAGATTGCCTTTCTGTGGATTCATTTATATGTGTTAAGCACTCCTTGAAAGCCTGCAGAGCTTTTTAAATTTGAGACAGTGAGTAGCTTGAAATCTGGGTGATATTTTTGCTTTTCCAGTTGTGCTGGGACCAGCGTCAGTGTTTTCTGACTGTCTTGGTGTTTCCTTGCTGGTCCTAGTGATGTTTTCCTGTTGTCACTGTAAGTCAGTACACTTGTCTTGACACAGAATGATATGAAGCTTAAAAAGTAAACTCAAAAGAGTTTACTATTTTAATCTTGGTGTTCTATATATGTGTGTGTATTTAATGATACTAGTTGAAATGTTTATTTGTTAGGGCTTAAAAAGAGTTTAACTTCAGGAGTAGCTAAGGAGGCAATTCAGTCAAAGTAGTTGCGGTTGGGAGCTTGATTCTAACTTTGATAATTCAGTGTGAGTGAGATTACTCAAAGTCTAAACTGCTTTTCCTTGTTTATAATGAGCTCTTAATATTTTATCTTATTAAAAAGAATCTTAGACTCTGCCTTTGAAACAGGGATAATTTTAAGAATTCTTTGCCACTTGGTAACGTTTCTCAGCTGTTTATTGCTTCTGTTGTGGAATTATACAACATACTGTGTGAAAAAAAACTGAAGCAAGACTCAAGGGAATGTAATTGTCCTACATTGATATGGTGCTTGAGTCAGAATTACATTTTAGTAAAGCCAAAAAGAAGTTTTAAAGATTCCATCTCTTCTGGAGCTCTTAAAAGGATTGGAGTAATCTAAATTTTTAATTAGAGCCCACGCTTCAGTTTTCCCTGTAGAAAATGGCTAAATTGTTTCCATGGAGCAGACAGGCAAGCAAGGGGTGAAATGAATTTCTTAGTTTCTGAGATGGGTTCCTCTCACCGTATGATGACTACCATGCTGAAGCTGTAAGCCTGTGATCTTGCATGCAAGGTTCAACTGTTTCTGCTTGGGAGAAACTTCATTCCAAGAAAGTGACTCTTTTTCCCTCTTAGCAAGTAGGCAGTAATCCTGGCATTAAGGTGCAAAAGGCAATGCTTGTGGAGCTTCCCTCACCTGGATGCCTTAGCCTTCTGTCCCCATGCTGCAGGGACAGAGAGAAGAGTGAACTCTAGCCATGGTGGAAAGTGAACCTACCACAGTGACGCTGATGCATGCTCCTAGCACGGATAGGGAGTTTGCAGCCAGGTCAGTGGCGCTTGCCTGTGCTGAAGCCTATACACCAGCCTCAGGAGCCATTCTCTATTGGTTTTCCTCTTCCCTAGCCTCTACCGTATGGGTCACAGAGACATCCTCTCTGTATTCTTCTCACTGAACTAGTGTTAATAGACTGAACCATTCAGGAGACACAGCACTCATGTTAGTTCTGCATTCCCTTTACTTAGGTCCTCTTCAGCCACGTGACCTGTGTGGTAGAGGCTAGGGGAGGTGAAAACCCAAACAAAATGGCTCTTGAGGTTGCCAGCTGAGTGTTAGGTGCCTTTTTAGGCTCTATATAGAGTTGTCTTCTGTCTTGCTAATGTGAAAACGAACAATGTTTTATAAACACTCCTTGTTTGTTTTCCCTGGAGCTATGCAAGCATACTGCTAGGTTTTCAAAAGATTGTTTTTTTGTTCTAGATACAGATACTCCAGCAGAGAAATCTCTTGTGTGTCAGCACCTTAAAATTCAGGATGCTAAAAACCAAACCAAACAAGCCACCTCCCTTCCCCCAAAACTCTTCTGTTACATCAGTAGCATAATTGGTGTTATATATTTGCACAAATTCAGACCCAGAGAGGTGGATGGAAAGTAAATTGGGCTTGTTCAGTCTGGAGAAGAGAAGGCTCCGAGGAGACCTTACTGCAGCCTTCCAGTACCTGAAGGGGCTACAAGGAAGCTGGGGGGGACTTTTTACAAGGGCCTGTAGTGACAGGGCAAGGGGGCATGGGGTTTAACTGAAAGTGAGGAGGTTTAGATTGGATATCAGGAAGAAGTTCTTTAAGGAAAGGGTGGTGAGGCACTGGAACAGGTTGCCCAGAGGAGCTGTGGATGCCCCATCCCTGGAAGTGTTCAAGGCCAGGCTGGATGAGGCTTTGAGCAACCTCGTCGAGTGGAAGGTGGCCCTGCCCATGGCAGGGGGTGGTCTTTAATGTCCCTTCCAACCCAAACCATTCTATGATTCTGTGATAAATGGGTCTTGGCACTTCAGTGCCTCCACCACCCAGAATGATAGCTGACATTGTTCTCTTTGGTCACATTAATGTTATATTGTTTCTTCTTCTTTCTTAGTGTATATTTTTATTTATAATTTCCCCCTTGTCTAAGATTCTGGAATAGGAACAATCCTATAGACATTGCAAGTTTCTGGGCCTGCAGAAAAAGCATTTATTAGTGGTCTTTGGTCATACTTGATCTCCTGTTGATGCAGGGGCTGCTGCACTGGCTGAAGGGCCACATTACCCCAGCTGCCCTTCTTCTGAGGGGAGGAAATGGGGAGAAACCATGGTATGGTTATCTGTTGGCAAACTCCTAATCTGCTATGCTGAGAGATGAATAAGTACGCCGCAACCATTAATTTCTTCTGTGTCATTTTGCAGGAGCTCTAGGAAGAGATCACCTGAAAAATACTGATTTGCCTTTTGGTCTTTCGGTGACCGTTGTTGAGAATTGTTCTTACGTACAGGAGAGTGATATTTGAGCAAATGAACTGTTGGATAATTGGCAAGAGACATTTAAGCAAATGTTTTCCTTTTTTTAAACTGAGCAAATCTAATATAAAACACATTTTTGAGGGTGTTAAGAAAATCTCCTTGATTTGAACTTGAAATAGGTATGCGTGACATTTAAGAATCAGTTTGATAAAGATGTATTTCTGACTTGTTAGCAAGAACCATTTCTTCAGATATGCTCAGATATGCTTTTGTTATGGTGCCATTTTGTCTCTGGCTGCTAATGCCTGAGATAATATTAAGTTTTGACTATTTACTGCAACAGAATTCCTTCAAAGATGAAATACCTGATTTTTTAAAAAAAAGTATACCCAAATGTACTCTTTTAGTGTAAGAACATTTTTTAGTCTAGTTTGAATTTGACTGTTTCTAGAAACTATAGAACACGTGAGGGGTTTTTTAACTCGGTAATTCTCACTACGCATCTAGGAGAATTATCTACCATTTATGCATCCACAGGTGTCTTTCATCTTAGAACGTTTCTCCTGCAGTGTTGTCTTCCTAAGATTCTTTGCAAAAAGTGTAATTTTTTTGGTAAGATTTCCCTGTCAGGGAAGTCTTAAACACTTAGGTTGGCCTGCTGCAGCACGGGAGTTTTGGAGGGGGTGGGAGGGTTCAACTCTTAGAAATCTGTAGGTGAAGCTTAGTTGATGATGTGTGAGCTAATGGAGGAAAATTGCAGAACAGTGGTATGTGGTTGAGTCTTCAGCAAAAGATGCTTCAACACGAATGTTTGATATTTTGGGGCTGCACTCTGCCAGGCGTTTACTTTTCAGATAACTGTTTCAGTACTACTTGTGCCCTTAAATCCTTGTAGGTATTCAATTTATTTCTCCAAACACAGATATTTAATTTTAAGAAGATCCTTTCAGCTATCTACATGTAGAACCCCAATTCCTGGGCCTTGCCCCCATCTTCCACCCCATGGGTCGAGCTCTTGTTTAGGGAAAATCAGATTTCTACTGTATGGATTTTTGCCTTAGGCACTTCTATGAAATGGTGCAGTACTCCAGCTTGTCTTTGTGAGGGTGGTTTTTCTGAGAATTACTTTCACTTTAAGGCACTTTTGTCTGAACATACTTCAGTTAAGGTTTAGAAAAAAAGCTGTGATGGGTGAGGAGTATTTTCCTCCTAAGAAATAAATGTGTTATTCTTGGCTATAAATCATGTTTCTAAGTGACGTGTTCAGTCTTTTGCACTTCGCTGTTTTTATGTTCAGTGCTAAAGGAAATTTATATTCCTTTCATGGAAAGCAACAGTTAAAAATGTAGTATACATCTTGTAATTCATTGTAGATCTTGTGAGACAGTGTTTTGAAACAGGTTTTATTTCAACCTGGTACCTCAGCTTTGTTAAGTAAGGTACTAAAATACAATAAATGAAGTGCTGTGGTAATTGTGCCAGTAGAAACTTTGAGACAGTTATATAATTATACATCAAAATAAGTTCTAGAAGGCTGTAACTTTTTTCTTCTATAACTGTGCAGAGTTTTAGATTCCCTCTGAAATGCTACGGATGAAAGGATACTGCTGCCTTCCCACTCCTGCCATGATTTTTGCTTTCTTACCTGAGAAGGTTAATTTTGTTTTTCAGTTTTCAGGTTAGAAGTATCTAGATCTATCTGCTAATCTAGATTAAAGATTCTAATACCTATATTTTTCTGTGCTGTTGGTTCTGTTTAGTTTTATCATCAGTCAGTAACAGCTACAAATAACATCGTTCAACGTTTCCAGCAAAAAATGCTTACCTTTTTCTTTGTTTGTGGCTTCTGTTTAGCCTCACACAAATGCGGTTGCATATGGCGAAACATGTTGTAGCTCCTATATAGTACTTGTTCCATTTTTAACTGGCCATGGGTGTCAGCAGTTCGTATTGCTGAGTCTTAACTCTAGTGTTGCCAGCACGGTGACCTGCGGTAGGTGACCCTCGCAGACACAGAGAGCTTCAAGTAGCTGAAAGGAACATGCTTAGAAAAGTTAATTTAAGATAAAGCAATGACCTGGATGTGTGTTTGTGAACTGCTGTCTGTGGCAGTGAGAACAGAGTGGTGTTGGCTGTGTTGAGGCCCTCCTGTTTGATCAGGGGACTTGTTCTTGGGGATTCATTTCCTGAAGTGAAGCCTCTGGTCTCCTGCACTGGTTTGACATTATAGGGGCTTCAAGACCAAAGTCACAGGAGTTCTTAACGCTTTCCAGGGTACTGTGTCTCAGTGCATAGGTGTGGTGCTGGTTGGTGGACTCTTCGGGCTTTTCAAAAAGCGTCTTACTAAAAAAGACTACTGTCTTCTAGAGTTAGAGTTTTTTAAATTTCATTAAGTTAATAGTGTAATTCCACAAACAGCCTTGTGAGTACAACTAGAGAGGTGATATGAATCCCTGAGGTGCTTTAAACCTCTGTATGGGCAAACCAGAATCTCCCAGACAGTAAGTCTACACCTGTAGGGACCAAATGGACTCTGAAGATGGATTTCTTTGCTGGTATTGCTGTAGAAGTCCTGATATCATTAGATCCCAGACGCCTTAGCTGTGCTGATTCATCTCCTTCCTGTAAAAGCTTCTGTCCAGGCTAAATTTTGTCAGTTTTTCTTGTGAAAACACCTTCCAGTTATTCCCATTTCAAATCTGCTAGCATTGTAGCTCAAAGGTTTATCATTCTAGGCATATCTTTTCTTTCTGTTGCATTGTTGAAGGACAGAACTTGAGCATGCAGTAACTGTGCTCTGAATAGGCAGATGCAATTTTAGCTGACAATTTTATTTTAAGGTTTATTCTCTCTTAGATATAACAGTTGGCAAAAATACTGAAGGTCGTGTATTGTTTTATAATAAAATGGAATTTTTATGAAATGCAGAAATACAGTTATATGAATTTCAATTTTTATTTCACTAAGGACAGGAGCAGATGACCCCAAACCTCTTAAGTTGCAGCCTTCGTTCTTTGGCCAGTTGTAGTCAATTTATCTGAATTCCTCAACCGTGTTTTTCCTAAGTTCCTCTAGTAATTTAGGAAGAAAGCTATACCATGTAAATGTTGACTTTTCAATTACTAAGTGCTGGCAAAAGCCCGTTAGGTTTGTGTGTGCATTTATGAAATTTCACTTTGTGCTCTATGTGAAAAGGATATTTAATTTTAAGTTGGAATTTTTTCTTTATCATTTGGATGTAAAGAGCACATGAAATAGTCTGCAGACTTGGCAAGGATTCATTTGTATGAAGAGTTCAGGTGGTTATGACAGAGTGAATGATCAGTTGGTAAATATGCAGAACAGTCTCATCTAGTCTTCCATATTTTGGGTTTTGTTTGTGGGTTCCAGAGCTGATATTGGAATATACTGATTGTCGAGGAGGTTGGTTGTTAGGTGTGCTTAATGGTCATGTAACAATCAAGGTTCTTTAACAAAGCTGCTGATCACACCTGGGTTTTGTACTTTCCCTGGCACTACTGCGAGTTCTTGGTTTGTTGCCTCAAAGGGAACTTCTATTGACACCGGTTGGTCACTGTGGTGGTGCGGTGGAGTAGCAGCCATGCAGCGTGTTAAATGCTTCGTGTAAATTTTTCAAACTATTCTGGAGGTTTTAGTTTTTATTGGGTAAAGAAGAAGAAATTGGGATGAAGTGCTGCTTTTCAAGGCACAGCGCCCTGTATGTGCCGATACACGGACTTGTCTATATCAGGTAAAGCAGTGTACCCCGAAGTGTGGTTTTATAATACAAAGCCCTAAGAAAAAGTGCTTTTAATGATCTTAAACAGAAGAGAGGGGTGCGAAGAGTAGGTGTGCGTAACCCCAGCGCAGTGCTGCCGGCCGGGGGCAGCGAGGCGGCGGCGGAGCCCCCGTTAGAGGGCGCTGCTGCCCAGCGCACGAGCCTCGGGCTGGGCTGCGCCCCGCCGGAGAGCCCAGGGCTCACGTAAACCTTGTTTCGTTTGAGGGGCTTCGTAGAACCTTTTGCACAAACGAGTCCCGAAAACATGTTACAAAGCGCGTTGAATTTAAATGCAGCTCACGGGGTGGTTGTTTCTGAAATCAGCCTAACTGTGCTGCGTGTTCTAAGGGGCTATGTCGGGCGGTAGAACGTGATTCAGAGACTCCGGTGTGTGCGTTTCTATCCTCAGAGCAGAACAGGAGCTTTCTTGTTTTGCAGGTTCGCTTAACTTCCCAATTCTACCACGTGTAACTGAGAAAGAGGAGTTAGCGCGTGGGATGGGTCTTCTTAAAGACCTTATTTCAGTAGGTTTATACTGCTGGACTCTGTAGACTTAAAAAATGCATATAAACTATTCCTCTTCTGATAGTATTGCCTGAATTGCTTTGTTGCATTTCTGGATTGCCAAGTTGATTTTTACTGTAGAGGCAATGCTTTAAAGTGGTAGATAAATCGTTTTGTTCAACATCTAATTTCGAATCAAAAAGAGAAACAATTTTTCTCTTTAAAGCACCAAGCACATTAAAGTTTTATTTAAATTCAGTTCCATTAAGATTTTGCTGCAAAAGAGGCTAGTGTAATTTGCTTTTAAATGCAGAAATGCTGTATTATCCTTTATCTTTTTTTTTAAGAAAACACAGTTCATGGCATTTTTCTTTGAGCAGTTTTAAACATGAAAACATTGTGGCTGTGTAGCTCCTGAAAGATGAAGCCATAGTTTGATTTTTGTTCAATAATCTGATTGCAATGGATATTAATGTATCTAATAAACTTTCATGCTGAACTTTCCTAAAAATTATGCTCAAGGATAGTCATGTAGTAATCCTGAAAATGAAGTTCGAGAAGCATCTGGTTGAAGTGATAGGTAGTTTACTGAGTGTAACTATCTTTAAGTAGCATTAGAACAAGCTGGATGACTGCATCTAGCTCAGTTTTGCATTCAACCATTTCACTATATGCAAGTTTTGAACTTGAAGCCAGGAGATTTTTACTTTGTAGTTTGTGTTCTGTCGTAACTGTATTCTTTCTTTATAACCATGATACACAATCATTTGCTATATGGATATGTCATATAGTTTTGTAACACTTGCAGAAACTCATTAATTCTTATGTAATCAGCAAAATAAAAGTCTAATATATTTTATTTTTTGTAATTTAAGTATTACAAGTGAGCTATTCTGAATTAGATTTTTCTTGCTAATATCAGCTCAACTCTGACTAAAGACATTAGAGTGCACAGGAGAGGATAACCAATTAAATAATAAAAGAATATTCAGATGTTTAATATGTGTGTTTTTATTTGAGGCATCAATCTGTGAACGTTCTGCCTATAATATAGTTTGTGATGGTGATTTGAAACTATTGTTTTATGCTTATTGTTTATTAGGGGAAAGAAAATGTACAGGTTACTTACCCTGAGTACTCAAATTCTTTAAAACAGATTTTGAGTTATCAAGAATCTGAAGGTTGAGTTTTACAGATTCATTTAATATATTATTTGTTCAGTTTTGGAAAAATTAAAAAAATCTGAAATAAAATATTTTATATTCCCCCACACTTTAAATCCCACAGATGCAAATGACTTCGTGTTTGTATTTTATCATTAACCTGTGGAAATACTACAGTAAACAGCTTCTAGTGTGAGAGTTCCTGTTAAATGCAGGGACTCCCAAGTAATTTATTTTAGCTGCTCTATTACAGATTAGTTTATGAAACGATATTGCTGTGAACATGTGACAAAGGTGAAACTTGCTGGCTTTTTCTTGGCCCCCCCCCAACTCTATAATTTACTGGGCATTTGAATTTTGCTCTACCACAATTCAAGAAAAAACTCTGGATGTAACCATTGGTATTTTAAGGAAAGAGTAAGGCAATCGCTAGAACTTCTAATAGACATCCTGGTAGATCCTGTACTCATCTTACCTAACTGAGGTAAGGGCTGCCTTGAGTGCCTAAAGGTTGAAAAAGCAGGAGCTTTAGGCTACCTCTGTGTGCCATCCAGAAGGAAGCCCAGACTGTGTAAGGTGGTGATGTCAGTTCTGGTAAAAACTTCCTACTTCTTCACCCTTGATTGAGCCTTCGGTCCAGCCAGCATGCTAGAGAAGCGGGCATTTCCACTGGTCTACCTGGGTCGATCACTCGGCTTTCTGTGCGTTTTGTTTTGGGCTGTGGCATGTCCTTTCTTGAGAGATGGATTGCTCATGCTCCCTGTGTTCCCCTATAGCTTTGGCCAGGTATTTTGACTCTACGCTCGTTTGTTCTGCTGGTAACACTTTTCCCAGTGTGACTGGACCAAGAGGAAGAGAGTGCTCTTTTAACACCTCCTTATTGCCTCTTTCCGTTCCCCCTCCTTTCCTTTTCTGCTAATGCAAGTATTTAGCCATTTCCTTCCCTGAAGAATGCTGCAATAAACCTGAGGGAGCTGAAGAAAAGCATGGTAAAATGAACGAATCCCACGTGCTAATATTTTATTCTGAGAGTGAAAACGAAGGAAATTACTATAGTTCTATTGAACAACAATTCAAATCAGTATGTCTGGGTGAAAAATAATAGCGACTGATTGAAATAAAAAGTAGTCGTGAATTCAGAAAAATCTCTCTAAAGTTTTATGGATTTCTCAACTGCATAATCTGGAAAAATTATGTAGCATTTTTCCCTTCTAAAAGAAAATCATACATACTCAAGGTACGGAACACGTTAAACCCAAATCGCACTTTTTTTGTTTATAGCATTTATATTTATTTTATTGATGGAAAGACAGAGACGCATTCCTGGCCCATGGTTCAGTACTGAATATTGAATTGAATACTTGAGGAACAGACTTGAAATCCATTTTGCTAACAGGAAACCTACTGCAGCAGTGGAGTGGAAGGCACAAGAAATTGATTCACAAGGATTACTAAACTGAAAAGAGTTTTTAGACAAAAACTAATCTTCACTAGAAAAGAGAAATATCCTTAGTAGAGTTTAAGTTTAGCTCTATATTTCAGCATTATTTATTTATGATTAATGTATGTTGTGAAATCCAGTGCTGCAGTAAAAATATATGGAGCAAGTGAAAAAACTCAAGCTGAGCAAACCTTGCGTTTTTGTGTAGTCTGGTGAGCCAGTGTGGAGAATCTTAACGGCAAAACTTAAGGAATGACAAACTTCTTAACAGCTCTACTGAAAATGGGAGGCTGTGCATAGCTGCACAAGCAGCAGTGTGTAGTAGGTTAAATTTATATAATTCCTTATTGACTGTATCTACAAAAAGTATTTATTGCCAATAAGGTGGTTCTCACCCATCTGACTTCAACACATTTACTATATTTTGGTTTGTGATGTGTTAGTCGAGAAGTTGCTGTAGTTTGCAGCTTGTCTTTTGTTTCCCTGTTTGCTGAATACACAGTTTGATTTCTTTTATTGGATTACATGCTTCAGTTCAGCGTAAATTCGTGCAGCAGAAAAATACACATTAAAATCGATTGCTTACTCTTCAGTAAAATACTCGTACGTTTTTGTAGGTTTAGTAGGAGAAATCCTTGATGCACGTATTTATAGCCAACATGCAGCATTGTGGAGGTTTAGTCAGTAATAGAAATGGAAAGATTTCTTCAAACTTTTTTAGAGAACAAGACGGGCATGTTCTTTGTGCGATATATTTAGGTCATAAGGGACATGTGCTAAGGATAATTTTTTAACACTTGCTAACAATCCTAATATGACTGATGAATAAGCCATATTATATTGTTCCTGAGTTGGCTAGTGTGGATTTTAGTGATTCCCGATGTGCATTCAGACTCTCTTAATTGCTAGTTTCTTGCTGTTCTATCTTATTGTTTTGTAGGACAATGCATAAGCGGGCAGAGAATAATCAAAATGGTTTCCCTGGCCATATTAGGCACCTAACAGAGATACATTGGCCGTGCAATGTGGGCATGCTTTTGCAAGTGGAAGTCTCGTTGAAAGAAAATAAATCTTGATGGGGAAATAATTCAACAAGGCTTGAACATATTACTCAATATGTGTCTGAATACATATGTAAAAATATTTATATTCATACATGTGTGTATGTAGAGTTTTATATATTGAACCCTAATCCGTGCGATGTATCTTGGAGCTTTTATAGCGTGCATTTATTCCGCAGGGAAATGAGAGGGGTACGTTAGGGAGGCACGACAGACACTGAATGTCAGGATTTTAGAGTTCTCGATAAGCTGTCATACTGTGCCAGTTCTGTGCCTTTGTTTTAGAAAGAAAAGCTGGTTCAGAGATATTTGCAGTATAACTGAGGTCTGGTTTTTCTGTTCTCATGAATTCAGAATTTCAAATGCTCAGTATAAGGCATTTGACTCCTGAAGAGGTTCCTCGAACAAGCACGCGCGAGGCAGGTAGGGAGGTGGGCAAAGCTAAAGGCTTCCTTGTTTGAGGGGAGAGAGGTTTTGGGGTTTAGGTTTTGATATTAGTGAAACAGGAGAACTGACCAGCTGACCTGCAAATACCCAGGAAAGGGGTATTTGCAATTTGACTTCCACATGTAAAGGGAAATAGATGGTGATTTTTTTTTTTTTCTATTTTCCCTCTAGCACGTTTGCTTTTCTTGTGGATTTTTTTTTTTTGGGAGGTTGTATTGCTGTACCTACAGAGAGAGTAATAGCTGTTTAATGCTTTCAGATACTGTTCTAATCATCCTGTGGTTTATCTTAATCCAGTTTGTGTAACTCTGAATGGTTTGTTTTGGGGTTTGGGTTTTTTTTTTGTTGTTGTTTTTTTCTTTCACTCACATTTTGCAGCAGGTTGGGGGAAGCTTCCTTTATAGCTTACTTCAGGCGTTGAATCTACAACTTCAGGTTGTTTAAATCCAGGTGTTATCCCTCTGATCAGTTTTTTTGGGAGGGGAAAAAAAAGGATTTAATTTGCTGGATTTGTTACTCTCGTTTTTACTCAGTTGTCTTAGCCAAGCACAACAGATGATCTTTTAAAATCCCGCATAGCTGCAAAACATGAAATTAAGGGTTTTTTCATAATTCTTCAAGTGATTGTCAGTTTTGCTCTAACCAAGTGCATCTAGGAAAACTGGTTTGGGCTATGAAAGCAATACCAATGATTGGGAATAAATCAGCTTGTGGCCATTAAGTCAGTTACAGTTGAAAAACCATAGTCTACACAAATGTTGATTTCAGAGTTTAAGTCTGTAGCTGTAAGGTTTAATTGAAGAATTTTATCAGACTCAAGAGTTGTGCTCCATATTAAATAGTTGAAAATTTGATTAATCTATGCACTGTTGATTAAAAAAAGTTTGGCAAAATCTTTGTGTAAACTGCTTTACTTAAAGTTCACTTTATGAAATGTACAGTTTAAGTTCAGAGCTGCTGATTTTCTGTGGCTGCAGCCTGGGAGAAAGGAATGAGGGAAGAAAGACTGTTTGAGAAGGGAATTGAAGACTGTTGTAAGGATGCAGTTTGGACACTGGGTGCCACTCCTGGTACACACTGAGGCTCGAATGCCTTTCTCACGCAGTGGAACAACAAGCACTCTTAAAAATGGAGGTCTTTGTTACTCAGGAAAAGCTGAAGGTCTTCGTCCCCTGAGCCAAGTGATTCTTGTGGTTGAAAAACATATTCCTGAGTTCTGCAAGGAGTAATTAAAGCTACAAGGGCAGCACTTTTTTTTTTTTTTTAAATTGTGTTAATTCTGCTGAGGAGGATTTTGTAAACTTGGGTTTCTGTGTAGTTACATAGTTCCCATCATGCGAAAGACAGACAAGGTCACAGCACCAGGTATTCAGGAACTAGACCAAGAGTGGCAATTCTCCTCAGAAACAGGAAGAATAATTTCAAAACAAAGAAGAAAAAGAATTAAATGTCTCCTTGGAAGTAGGGTTTGTTTGTTTGGTCTTTTGGTCATGTGTTTTTTAAAATAGTACAGTGTCAAAAATCATGAGTGGTTTGTTGCTGGCGGAAAAGGAGACGAAAAGACACTTGAGGGTTGGTTTGGGATTGATCAATTTTCAGAAACTAGAACTGGAGGCATAGAGGAGTGGTTTCCAATAGGCACCAAGTGCTGAAGATAAGAGGAATGTCAAGGAGATGAGTGCAGAGTGGGAGTAAGAAGTGTTTACATGCAAATTGGAACAAGGTTAGTGCTCCCATCCTGAAAGCTGTGAAGCTCTCGAACTGGGAAGCGCCAAGTGATTTATGCTTTATTGTGCTCATGCCCAGAGGCGTCAGCAGGCTCTGGGTGTCCTAAACATTGTACAAACACATACTTGCTCAAACATCTTAGAAACGGCACAGGAGTTTAGGTGGCCAGGTCGTAATGGCTTTCAGTGGAATATTGGCATCTGTACCTGGATGATTTGGAAACTGAAGTTTCAGTTATAACTGAAAGGGAAATGGAGGTTTGAAGGCTAAATGCCATAGCATTTTACAAATGGTAGATTTCTAAACCTGATTTCCATGCAAAAATTTTATCCACTGTTTTGTTTCAGAAGGAACTGAAATAGTGGATCAGAAATTAAAATGTGCTTGGACAGGGGGCGGAAAGCAAGACACCACTTGAAATAATGGCAGTATGAGGGATGACAGAGTTCCTTGTAAAATTCCACTGCGATGCAGTGATGTAGAATTAAAACCAAAAAGTCCCTCCGTCCTCAAATGTAGAAACTTGAGCTCTTGGTTTTACTTTTTAAAATTATATTTGAAGACGAGTTTCTGTTATTCACAGTGCTCCATTCTGTGACGTTTGACTGAATCTTCTGAGCCACTTTTCTTATAATGATGCTTCAAGTGGAAAAACTAATTGATGTATTTGGATGCATAAAGCCTAAAGTTAAAATGAAGAATAAATGTCAGATCATCCTTTTTGTCTGCTCGCTGTCAGAGCTTACACTCCTTTTAAAGGTGAAGACTTTCAAAAGTAGATAAAAATATGGACTGTGTTTTTAATTGAAACTTGAAGGTAAGGTCTCTGAAAGTTGCTATTAAATGTTTTCAGCTTTCCAGGACAAACACACGGTCCCTCAGAAAACTGGCAAACATGAGTCACTTGGTATCTCCTTTGTAATTAGCTTAGCTTTATGTAGATAGTGAATAATACAAAGCCGCATTGGTTTCTGTGGTTTTGCCAACTGTGGCAAAAAGCCTGGCTCTTAAAATAAGTATTTATTAGCTTTTTTTTTTTTTTAAACTAGACCTTCTTATCAAAAGGCACCAGATATATAAGCAGAGCCAGAATTGAAAGAACTGGCAACAAACCTTCTTTTGTTGACACCTGGAAATCTATTAAATGGGCCACTTGAAATACTGTGTGGCATACAATAAGCTAGAGCCACCTGGGTTTTATTAGGCTACTTGATGCTTTGATCACAACTTTAAATAAAGAGTTGTCTGTTTATTGTGTCAATGTTCCTTGTCATCGCCGTGATTTAGATTTTAATCTGACACGATACAAAGAGGGATTGCAAAAACCAAGACCGTACTCAAATCAGAAATTGGTATGGGAGAGATGCTTGTCAGCCTTGAGAGAGTTCAGCCTGTCAGCCTTGGAACAGAAGCACCTGCTAAACAAGACCTGTAGTCTGAACGAGGGCCAGTAGATGATTTTCAGCAGATGTGGGACACATCTGCATCATGCCATGGAGAGCAGTGGTGATAACTGACGCTTGCTGGAAGCAGACAGAGGAGTTCACGTGGAGCAGTGCGGTGTGCCGGGTGTAGGGATAGGGGTGGGCATCAGTAAGGACGTGTGTAGATGCTGCAGCCCTCTCCCTTAGGATGGTGTCTCAAGTAAGCACGGCTGTAGGCCACATGCACAGCTCTGCGTTGGGCTGTGAACAGCCAGGTTCTGGTCCAGCTTTGGGTGCCCAGCATAATGCAGACACGCTCCTTTGCTTTCCCTTCACGCATTTCAGTGGCACTTTAACATGGAAGAAGGAACACTTAGGTCTGTCCTCTGATCCTGCTCGTTCTTACTGATAAATTATTAAAATCTGATCCATCTTAACTTGAATGTGGGAAATACCTGTCTTTATTCTTTGTCTTAATAAAATTTGATGCAGTTTTGCAGACATAAAATAAAACCATCACTACAGAAAATGCCCAGGTTGTAACTCTGAGTCTTTGCTGATTGGCAGAGCCAGGAGGACTGCTTGTTTGATAGTATCTGTGTATTTGGGTTGGTTGTGGATACTGAAGTGTATTATTCAGTCTCTAACAATAATACTTTTCTTGCTGAGTACTGAAAATTCCTTCCCCCCTCCTCATTCTCCCCTTTCTTTTACAAGTATTAAACACTAGCTGCTATTCTGGTCTATAAGGATGACAGTAGTTCTTAATCTAGATTTTCTTTGTTTCTCTTGTGTGGTTTTGGGTTCTTTGGAGTAGATAGGGTGAAGGGACATTTCATTAAGTCTCCATTAAGAAAAAGGTCTCTGCAAAAGAAGAAAAAAACAGTTTTCCTGTGTCCGAGGCGGCTGGCAGAAGCAGCAGCGGGTTTAACTCTTATCAAGGGTGGGTGGTGTGGAGAAATGCTGTAAGGTGTGCTCTCGCAGGTGGAGGGGAAGCCTGGGGAGGTCACAAAGGATACGTTAGCCAAGTGCTCGCTACAAACAGCATATAATGGGAGGAAAACACTATCAAATCACTTTGACCTCTGTGCCTATGATTTTGATATCCTTTTTATCCCAAATTTGAAAAATACTTTAAAATTACTAAAATCTATGTGTTTCAACATCTGTAACTAGATCAACCTTTTTCGTAATATTTTCCATATACCCCCTTATGTGGAAGTCTTCATTTGTGCAGGGGTTGATGTGAAGGAGGCTTGCTTTCATTGAAAATATATAGGGTTCTGAAATGGAAAACCAGAGTTTGTATGAAAACAAATCAAATGTGGTGGTTCAAGTTTCTCAGGAAAGTATGAACAAGAAATAATGTTTTAATTTTCATTATTTGGCATTTTACTCAACTATGTGTTGCAGGTTTTTCCCTTTCAACACAGAGGCAGGTAATAGTGTGCCCTCGTGGCCAAGAAGGCCAGTGGCATCCTGGGATGCATTAAGAAAACCATGGCCAGCAGGTCGAGGGAAGTTATCCTCCCCCTCTGCTCTGGGGAGGCCTCACCTGGAGTGCTGTGTCCAGTTCTGGGCTCCTCAGCTCAAGAAGGACAAGGAAGTACTGGAGAGGGTCCAGCCCAGGGCCACTAAGATGGTCAAGAGCCTGGAGCACTTTCCGTATGAGGAAAGGCTGAGAGAGCTGGGTCTGTTTAGCCTGGAGAAGAGGAGGCTGAGAGGGATCTTATCAATGCTTATCAATATCTAAAGGGTGGATGTCAGGAAGATGGGGCCAGGCTCTTCTCAGTGGTGTCCAGTGACAGGACTAAGATCAATGGCCATAAACTGGAAAACAGAAGGATCACCCTGAACACGAGGAAACCCTTCTTCATTGAGAGAGTGACAGAGCACTTGGACAAGCTGCCCAGAGAGGGGGTGGAGTCTCCTTCTCTGGAGACTTTCAAAAGCCGCCTGGACTTGCTCCTGTGTGATCTACTCTAGGGGATCCTGCTCTGGCAGGGGGGTTGGACTACATGATCTCTAGATTTCCCTTCCAACCCCTTCAACTCTGAATCTGTGTAAAGATTCCTTATATATATATCTTCCTGTAAAATCCAATTTTTCCTCAATGTTTTTTAGCAATTTGAGCGTAAAATTTAATGTTCATTAAATATATGCAAGCAGCTGTTAATCCATGTTTTCTCTTTCAGAACCAGTAAAGTTTTAATTATTAAGCTAAATTTTTAATCAGTTTTACTGTTGACATTTTTTGCATTCAAAGAAATGCTATAATCTCACTTAAAATAGCCGTAGGTCTTTATTTTCAGGTGATATGCATACAGTGTTTAAATAACCTTCTTGCTTATTTCACATCTCCTTTCTTCAGGAGTTCTCATCATTGTATCACTGTACTTCTAACTCGCTTAAGCGAACCTCTTGAACCATACGTCCGCAGGAGATCCTGACCTGTATGGCCCTACATCCTGTAACTCCTCTTGGTTGTGCTTCTGGGATATTAGCAAGGGCTCTGGCTGTATTTATAATGCTGCATGGTCCTGAGTGGGCAGGGGTCCTGCTCATGTGTTTGCCCAAGCCCTCGCTTGTACAGGCATGAACTGGAAATTGCCATATAAATGGGGATAGATCTGTGACTGTCTGTGATTATCTGGACCTAGTTTATGCATTCAAGAGACTTCCAAATACCTTTCACAATGAGTCTGTTTCTATCTGGATCAGTTCTCAAAGGTGGTACTCCACTCAATGTTAAAAGGCTATTGGCCAAATAAAGCAAACGGTAGCAGTCCGTTTTTACATTCAACTGTCGGAACATAGTGTTGATGTACACACCCAATCCCTGTTAACTCTTTCTTAAAGTTAGCTAAAATAGTGCCAAATACGAATGGAAACTAGTTGATCAAATGCTTTGTTTATTGTAAACTTTGATAAAAATAGTGATAGTTACTTTTAACAGCACACTCTTGTATAAGCCATTGTTAGGAAATGTGCTGCTAAATTCTGGGCTTTTAGCTCAAGTAGACTTTTCTTGTTTTCATTTCCTAGTAAGGCCTTGCAGATGTTTGATCAGGTAAAGGTCCATCCCCCTTTTTTTTAATTACAGGAAGCTGTTATGGGAATACAGTAACCACTCACGGAAGATAATTATCGTATCTCGTTTTATCAAGATCACCATTCTGGCTAAAAGTGTTAAGAGAATTGTGGATGTGGTTGAATAATTCTTTCACTAAACTTATTTACTAATGCTGAATGTATTTTATCTATAAATCTGTTCAAACTATTACAAGTTAATGAAATACTCCATTTTTATTACGTAGGAATAGAATTAATACGTTGTGACGTGAACAACATGATTGATCAGGCGTTTTTAAACACTTCAGCAGTCTTTTAATTTAAAAAGTATTTAGAAATGCTGTTGGTGTATTTCTTCCCAGAATAGTTTTCTTCTCCCGTCAGGACTTCTGTAAATGTATATGCGTGCTTCTTTTTGTCTCTGTGTAGCAGAAAGGTGTATCTCGCACTGAACATCTATAAAATGCTATTGCTGTTGGCTCTGTGGAAAGGGAAAAATAGTCAAAAGAGACTTGGAAGAAAAGAATGGAAAGGGACCTCGGTTTCAGGCCTGGGGAACTGCAAAGCTCTCTGAGCTGCTGGAAGGGGAAAAAAAGGTTTTGTTTATACTAGTAAATCATAACTGGAAGCTATAGTGAACGCAGAACTGAAGTGGATATAGCCAGTGTTGTGTAACTTTGATCATCATTATGGCTTATTTTGCATTTCCTTCGTAGTCTCCCACTAGGCTGTCTTTGAATCGGTTTTGTTGTCATCGTGTCATCCACACGTGCAGGCTTTGCAACTGCTGTTCTTCTGTCCTGTCTCGAAGCGTGCAAATGCTGTGTTTTCTTTAGAAAGTTAAAGTGTTTTGGTTTTTTCTTCTGTTGTATGGAATATCACTCTATGGTAAATTAATTGTTACCTCTTTTCTAAAGTCTCTCCCATCTCCCACCCAGATTATGGCACTAGGGAAACAGTTGATTATTTTCATCTCTCTCCTTGATCTTTCTCTTTCCTTCCTCCAGCTTGTCCTGTTAACACAGAGCAGATCCGCCCTTGCTTGCACCGCTGCTCTTTTCCCCCTGCACTTCCTCCATGGAAGCCTTTTCTCTACTTGATCCTCTGCCCTGCAGACCAGACTGATAAAAGCACGATCTCTTTGCTGCACCATCCTTTTTGCTCTGTCTGCTGGATCCATACCACCAGTGAATCACGACTGCAAATTTTCCAGTGTTTATGTTACTGCATGCTCCAAAATTAAGATGGTTTTAATGATTTAGAGGGAAATCTTCGTGTAATATATTATTTAAATGACATTATGATGAATGAAGTGTAAGCGTTAAAGCTGGTTAATAGACCCAATGCACGTTTTGGGAAGTGTGCAATTAAAAGCTAAACTTACAAAGATGGCCAGTGATCCTTGTGCTCCTCCTACGCTACAGCTTTTATGCAAGTTAGATGGTATCTGGCAACATATCTGTTACATGCAGCTGACAGAGGGTTCGCGGCTCTCGTACCACGGCCAAAAAGCCGACGTCTGCGCGCAGCTCGCAGGCTGTGTATTTGGGCAGTCTACCTGAAGCTGCAGATGTCTTGAACCAAAGGCCCTGCTTTGTGCAGGAAAGTGTAGGTAGCGGGACCACAAAAGTGCCCTGTGTCTAAGATGTCTGCTGCGGGGAACACAGCCAGCGTGTGTAGCAGGGAGTTTAAATGACTGTAAAGCTGCCAACACTAGGTAGAAGGTGGGATAAGAGAATGATTTGTACCTAGAGTGTGAGATTAATACCCTGCACTTGCATAGCACCTTTCATTTGAGGATCTTGGCGCACTTTATGATCAGTTAATTGCCCCATAACCTTTCTGTGAGGTAAACTATCACTAGTTTGCAGTTAAAGAAACTGATGCTTAGAAGAATTTAAGTTACTACTTTGGGTTGCCTGGGCAGTTGTGGGAGAAACCTGTGAAGTTTGTCTGGTGCTAATTTTGGAGGGGCTAACATCACAACACTTAGTTTCCCTAAACAAAAGGCAGTAACCGATTCTCACTCTTGCTCCTCCAGCTCTTCAGTTGTGTGGGTTCTTTCCTGTGTGGTTTTTTTCCTTTCAGCTGTGGTCTTAAAGTGGCAGCTGTAGGGAACTGCTGGAAGGGGAAGCAAAGTTCCCTTTTAACTGTGAGTTACAAGCACCGTGACTTGTCAGTCTTTTTGAGATGCAGAAGAGCAGAGTTTTAGGATTACAAGAGTTGAAGTCTTTTGACTTTCTTCCCCTTCACCTCAACAGACAGCTGTCTTAGAGCTTCTCCCCACGCTCCCTATTGTTCTGTCACTTAGAGAAGTCATAAACCAATAACCTTGGCTTTGGAGAAGAAAAAAGTAAACGGGTCTTTCCCTTAAGATACTGCAGACTTGACAAGACTGATAATTGGTTTTAATCTTTCATTTCAGCTGCTCTTACCTCACAAGATAAAGTTGGTTTTGGGTTTCTTTTTTTCCCTGCTTATTAATAGGCAATAATGCATCTCATGCTGCAAGGCAAAATCATAAGGTCAAGTAAGTACTCAAGATAGACAAAATTTTTATGTACATATTTTTTACCCGAAACCTTCTGTTTACTTGTTCTTTTCTGATCCACATCTCATTTAGTGAAGCTATACAGTACTACTTCCTTAAAATAAGAGCAACTTGAGCTGAACATAATTTGACTAGCTTCTTAAAACTAGTTTCTTAGCTCTTTTGAGACAGATGTACAAAGCTTGTCTCCTGTAACAAAGACAATTTTAAAGGCTTTTTAGGTGGCACAAGGATGACTTGTGTTGGAAAAGGTAATGGATTGTTTCCAGGGAGAAAGCTTCCCAGCTTTAAGTTCAGCAAACAACAAGCTGAATGGGTTTGAGCTAGATGCATCTGCTGATGCTGTTCTTAAAAATGATGCTTTTACTCCTGTAATATATTCTGTAACGTATTACATTAACCAGCTCGCTCTAGCATATCATCCCAACTCCAGGAAAGTTAATCAGGGACACACAGGGATGTTACAAATTTCAGAGGTCCATATTGGTAAGCGTTCAAACTGCATGATAGACAGCTGAGCAGAATTGATCCCTTGTCTTGTAAGTACACCTGCAGACCTTCTCACCATGGCTGTTTTCTGCTCGTGTCTAATGGTACTTGTTCTGCATTTGGGGTGTGATGAAAGGGCAGGTGTTACTGGAATACCTGTTGCTGTAGCCTGAGTAAGTTACAGTTGTCCTGAAGAAAAGCAAACAGCTTTGGTTGTTCTTCTCTTCTGTGTAGTACAAAATGTATGGTGGTGTGGAGGTTTTACTCATTTATGTGCTCCTTCTGCTATGGGTTTCTCTCCCGACTGACTGGCATGTGGTTTTCAGTGTTGAAACGGTACTGATGCATCGCCCATTTTCAGTGCTCAGTTAATTTCTCACGCAGAAGATAACTGATTCTGCTGGCCATAAAACTTGTTTTATTGCCAATACATTTAAACACTTCTGATTAACTTTTATTGGGGTCATTTTATTAAATTTGATGCGTGTGAGTGTCATGCTGAGGTAAAGATTGCTACTTCGGATGCTACAAATTTTATTAAATTGTTATCTGGGAGCGTGGTGGTTCTTTGTTCCTGGCCTGGACATCAAGTTGATTTGGAATCTGGCAAAAAACATATGTTTTTTCCTTCTTTTAAATTGGTATCATGCTAAATAGTAGGGCCTCCCAAATGCTTTACACAATTATTTTTTAACAGATTCAGAAAACCTCAGAAATATGAAGAGCCTTCTTTTAAAACTTGGATGGCTCATTTGAAGGACTGAGTTATTTCCTTTGCCTCTTCAGCAGAAGAGTTCACAAAATAATAACGCCTAAGAAAATGTACCTCTTTGCAGGTAGTTTTATTGTCTTTACAGAAAATAATCCAGCTGACCTATTTGAAACACGTATTTGCTGTTTCCCTTCACAGTGGGCTGGAAATGAAGTTTTTAGTATTTAATGATTCAGCCCTGGAGGAGATTTTTTTTTTTTTTTTTATAAACTGAACTGGCTACTTTTAGTGCAAGTTAATTAGATTTTACTCCCAAGAAGAGTAAGGCAGTAGTAGTCTCACTGCATCTCCGTATTGATTTGAAGATTACATTTTATGAATTTATACTTTAAAAATAAATACATTTTCATTATTTAAGAAACATTGCTGTTAGAAGTAGATATTCATATTTTTATTGATAATAAGTAGTTGTTATGTAACGTAATGGAAGTTACATGATTCTAGATCGGGAAGACTTTATGCAGTGATTAATTGGTAATCATAGCAGTATTACAAGTCCATTCAGCTGAGGAGTAGAGATGTGCCAAACAGTTACATACTGGGACGTGAACAGGCCAAGCAGGTTATTAACTTTAAGTAGTAAATGAGCTACTAGGTAATGTTTACCTACAATTTATACTGGGAGAAAGAATGACTATAATAGGCTTTTGGAGAAAATTTTAGATGGATTATCCCCGGTCCCCAGCGGTAAATAGAAAGGCAAAGAAGGATTTGCAAAACGTATCAGAGTAATGCTTAAGAGAAACGCCAAAGATGTTAGCTTACTGCTTTTATGTTTACAGGATGATGATTTACTCCTTTTGTATTTACACAGTGATAGTTGCATAACGACAGGGATGTTGCTTAAGCAGCAGGGATGATGGAAAGAAATATGAGCATTAAATTGGCTGGGAGAGAGATCACGGCAATAATAAGTGGAGAGAGAGAAGAGAATGTATGCATGAACAAATAATGTACTTACTGTGGTGTGAGTTGTAATTTGGTGTTACTGGGAGTGAAATCGGGATGGGAAGTAAAAGTTGTAAGGCAAAGTATTGGCCTTTCTTCTTGAGTGTAGCCTCTCTTTTTATAAAGATAAGGCTAAAATGGGTAAGTTTGTGTCCTACGTTGTAAAAATCCAAGTATTTCATTCAACGTATAAAAACAGCATTTGAGAAATGTGATGAACTGTGTGCTAAGTGATTATTTTACCTCCACAAGAGACCCTGAGGACATGCAAGTTTTTGACACTGAGGGAAATGTGTAATTCTTTAAAATAACTCCTGCTGGTAACCTAAGTAAAGAGAGAACTTTCGTATGGAAACCTAATATATGTGTTCCCTTAGTCATGCCAGAAAGGCAGGTACGGTTTTTCATGTAGGCTTTTCTGTGGCTCCCAGTAACGCAACTGCTGAACATCTGAGAGCGATGAATTTATTTTGCCATACATTGGTGGTAATCTGTGCTTCGCATGAGAACAGGGTAGTAGTCTTTCGCCTGTGTCACCTAATCTGATTTTCAATCCTTCAGTTACATAAACACTACAAAATCAAGATGTGGGCAGCTGTTCTAGAACATTTAGTTATTTTTTAATAGTAATTTCTGTTTTCAGTTTGTGACTTTTGTTAAAAAAGGTTTTTTCAATTTTTTAAATTATTTTTTTTCTCAGGCTTTCATGAACTAATCCTCTCCCTTCATATTAAACCATAGCTTTCCTTCTCTAAAAAGGAAGGCAATAGCTGTGAAGTGTCTAATTTCTTCAGCATTAGCTCTTCATGTGAAGAGCTAAAGCATACGAGCCCCCTCCCTTTTTTTTCAGAAGAACGTGCTTTGTATGCTTTTTAGAAATGATTGAAAATGCTTTATCACGGTGCGCTGCATCCTGGTAGACAGTATTTCATCATAAACACGTATAAGGACAGATTACAAAAACTTTGTGTATTGTGTAGATGCTGGGGAAGGTGATCTGTCTGCATGCAAGAAAAGATGTTTACTTCTACTCAGCAAGCCCAGATTATTTTCTTAAGCAAGGGAGCTGTTTACACAAAATATTGTCACTTCAGGATACATCTGAAGTTAATGACTAGCTGAATGTGTTTGAGGTGCCATCAGATGGTGGCTTGCGTTTTTGGCACGCCATACTCACTAGTATTCTGATGTTTCAGGCCAGATTTTATTTTAAACATAATTTATCTGAAAACTAAACTGGTCATGTAAATAATGCTCCCCTCCTCCCGAACAGAGACACGCTTTTTAAAGATTTTGTCTGAGATGTTTAACTGTGTCGTCATAAAACCAGCTGGAGTGCAAGACCTGAACAGATAGGACAGTCGCCGGATTTGAAGTTTGCTCTATCTGCTGTTTTTTGTGGGGATATTTTTTCTTTACAACTAAGAAGATAAATCGCAGTAAATTACTATAGCTGTTTGGCCTTCATGGAAGTTGAAAAAGGAAGGAAAAAAGCTGACTTGCTAATAGATTGTATAATTTCTAACTGAAAAATAGGATACTTCACAGCTATTAGAAGACAGCGGACAATATTATAACCAGCTAGAGGAAAATGGGTTGTAATTCAGTCCAAAATAAATAAAGCTTGCGGTTCTTACTGTGATACTGAAGCGGGGGAGAAGGAAAATCTTCAGAAATATTTCTACATGTTTTTTCTAAGTGTAATTAATTAATGACTCCTAAGGTCTTTTTCCATGTGATTTGTGTAAGTCAATTATGACAAATGGAAAGGGGAGGGAAACCCCCCCAAAAAATCCCCAAACGCAACAGATTTTAAGTTATTTTGTATAAAAGTCCACAAAAGATGGTGAATGAAGTCTGGTAACTGCACTGTTCCTTGCGGTGGGCAGACTGGGGCAGGATTTTTTAAGCATTTCTTTTGAATAAGAGAGCTACCTGCCCAGTTCTGAAAATTTAACTAGTCTTCAATAACTGATGTAAAGGACACTGACATATTGAGTTGACCCTAGTCTGGTCACAATCAACGCCGTGGACAGAAGGAATCCTACTGTGTTTTAGACTAATTTTTTAATTTTCTTAAATGAGATGAAATTAACATGTAGGTTTTTCATGTAAGGCTAGGTACTTCTAGTCATTTGGATGTCTTGGTAGCTATAGCTGCTGTGAATGTGGTGGCAATTGTAGACAAAGGGAGCAGTTTACAAAGGTGGAGGGAGGATGGGGTAGTGGCTTGTGAATGTCCCTTGACAGTATCTCAGAGACCAGATTTATTCTGTTGAGTCAGATCTCCTTAGGCTTGCATTTCATTTATGAGACGGATAAGCTCAAAGAGTTAATTTGGTGTCAGGGAAGATCTCAACTGACATTTCACCCCGTAATGAGAAGGTATCTGATGTGTCCGTAATAAATTCACATCACTGGACGGAATTAAACAACGAATGGTAAAAATAAATATTTAAAGCAGTGCATAACTAACCTGTTAAATGTTGAAAGTACTTGCTGAAAGGGATGATAATTTTTCATTCTAAGTTTATAAGGCAGTACTATGTTACACCCTCACAGAAACATGCAAGTGAAGAGAGGATGAGAGATCTTGTATTTTACTAGAGACTGGAACTACTTTTCAAGGTATAGCGAACTTTCAGTGTAACACCATTTGTTTCAAGGCACTAGCTTTTAGTCGAGTTTTTTCTGGGCTTTAACTGATACATTTTGACTTTTTTTTTTTTTTTACAAAACCCCTCACAAGTTCTTTGTTTAAGCACATTTTAAACTGTAATTGCATTTAAGGCTCTGGTGTGAGGGAGGGGACTGTGAGTGTTTTGGTTTGGTTTTTTTAATATTACATACTGAAACAGTTTTTAAAAAATATTCTACTCTTTGTGTCCTTATAGTACTTCAGCCTTCCTACTGTCCAGTTTAATGAACTGTCTCCATTCAAACACAAGCATGTTTTCCCTGCTCTTTCTTATGTTCTTAAAAGCTGGGTGTCTCAGAGCATTTTTAGTCATTCATAAACTGCTCAATAATTTTTCACAGAATTCAACCTTTCCCATAAATCACATTTAAGCGACTCAGACATTGTAAATGGATCCTTCAGTTCCAAAGTGTATAGGAAAGTGGCCACCTCCCTGCAGCGCCCGTTCGGTGCTGTGGCAGTTAAAACCGCTATTAGAGGTGGGCCCGAAGGGGTTGCTGTACGTTTGCCTTTTGTGTTAAGAGATTTGTCAAACCAGAGCGTGGTCACGTCACATTTGTGCGATGCACCAACCGCCATGTCTCCCTGCTTGGAAGTGTTAGCAACCTAAGCGTGGGTATTAAAATAGACCTGATAAGTTAATAGACTTTTACCAAGCTTTCTTAAGCATCCTGGCAGAAGAGTGGTTTCTCTAAGAATAGTGAGACGTATTGGCAAATGCTTTTGGACAACTCTTCATAAGCAAGAAGGGCAGTGTTTGTGCTTTTCTTCCTAAGTTGAGTTGAAGTACTGCAAAATGGTAATGGGTATGGGAATAGCAAAACGTAAACGAGCCTTTCTTTCAGTATTGAATGAGAATTTACATGTAGAAAACGAAAAGGCAGGAAAAAGCCTTAAAAGTGGAGAGATCAATTTACAGTTGTATCTTTAACACCTCTTCCCTTCCTTTCCAGTTGTCTTCCTGCTATATTAGGATGTATTAAAGGGGTTGTATAGGAGAACCATCTGTATCAGCTTTGTGATTTGATACAAAGAAATTATTAGCCTACTGGTCAAAGCCAAAGGAAAGCAAATGTCATATTTATAATCAAGGAAATATCAAGAGACTGGATGATTTAGTTGTCCTTTTGTTGCTCCTGTACATAGGAACGGCTGTGTTTTAAGTTGTGATTGACTTCTCTTAAGGATGGGTGTGGGACAGAACTTGAGAATATCCCCGTGTGCTGACTGTAAGCAGTGTATTCAGTGAGCTTTATGTATCAATGAAAGCAGATGCGTTCCAAGGTGGGATTTTTCATGTAAAGCATGCTTGGATTGACAAGAAAATGAGCCGCAGGGAATGTCAGACTAACTAAGGCGGCCAAATGGGAAGAAGAAGAAACTAGTACACTGGCTAGTTTTTATCAGCTGTCCTATTTAGAGGGGAAATTGAGAAATGTCAAAAAGGTGATTCAGACTGTTGGTATAAAGCTTGAGCTGGTGAAGTAGCATTCATTCAGTATCAAGATGCTCAAAGATTTCAGCTCCCTAGAAAGGGCACAGAGGTGTTAGCTGGTGCTATGGGAAAACTCATACTCTTGTGGTCTAATCTGAGGCATCAAACTCTATTTGGGCACTTAATTCTGGATTTGCTGCAAAATTAAACATATGGTTCAATCCTTTTAATTGTTCTGCTCTTTTACCAGTTTCCCAAGAATAGACATCTCTATTCTCTCTCTTTCTCAGAAGAAGTGCAGTTCACAGTTGGAGCTGGAATAATATTCTTTGTGATTCATCTTGTCCATATAGAGTTCTGCAGAGGGGAAGACGTTTTCTTTTATGGTTCCTGTCTTGACTTATTTCATGTAGTTGTTAATTGGTCATAGAGTGAAATACAATATGTACCATTATTTCCTCTGCATAATTTGATCCTCCTCGACCTGCCGACAGCACCACAAAGCTGTGTGTATGGGGCGAGTGGTTTGTGTGCACGGCGGGACGGGGAGAAGAATGTAGCATGACTTAAAGCAAGATATGTCAACATTTCCAAGCCCTGTAGCTCTGCTTGGCGATATAACGTTTCAGAGGCTATTTCCTAATAATTTAATTTTATATAAAAATACTGAAATCAGTAATTCTGACTCCAAGCAGCCAGGAGACCTTAAGTATTAATGCAGTCTTCTATTGCATGTTTTCCTATTTCCAAATGTTTCGGAGCTTTCCTTTATCATTAGAGTACTTTCTGTACTCATACACACTACCCTCAAAATTCTGTCTTAGCTGACAAAGCTAATGCTTCCCCTTCACACAACTTTTGATGGAGAAGACTTCTTTTAAGAAAACTTTTATTCTTTCTGAATTATGACACTCCTTTTTAATAATTTGCTGAATAAATCCTGTATACGTACGTAGAGCACTCTGAGTAGGGATTTGTCCTCCTTCACATTGTAAACTTCAGTGAATTAAAGTTTTCAGTTAATGTCACAGGGCTCTTGCTTTGAGTTTTACAATCTTTTTTTCAGTTTCCCATATGTGAAAAACAAAGTGAGGTTGTGCACGTGTATTATTTGATAAATTCTATAAGTTCTGGATGACTTTAAATCATTTTAATGCTATTTAAGTTTCTTTCTTGCGATTCTCCTAGTTAGTTATAGCTCTTGTTAGGGCACACATTACTAGGAGCAGAGTGTTTCATTGCACTGCCGTTTCTGAAGCAAATGATTGTTGTTACAGGGAGACCTTTGTAGGTAGTGTTTAATTTAAATACGTTCTTACAGCAGTCTCTTGGCTGTTAAATTTTGTAATTCAAGCATCTGTCATTCAGAGCTCACTCCCTGGCAAAGCAAATCTTAGGTAACAGAGGCATTTATATTGTGGCCTGGAAGCAGCGGTGTATTGATTAAGTTGGATGGTTTCAAGAATGGTAAATGAACTGTAACATGTAATTTACCCCTTCTTTGTTATTTTAGCAGGACAGGTTTTTTGAATGATGTATAACAAAGGGGAAAAAAAAATGGATTGGGTGTTTCTAGTTGCGATACTCTTCATTCTAGAAGAGTGATTTGTTGTCTGCAGGTGAACTTTCATAATACATGTAATCTAATCTAGCAGCCAAGGGATGGGAGGGGTCCCGGCTGTTTCTCCCTGTGCTTGGCTGTGTGTTCCTGCCTCCTCCCTTGCGTAGGATCTAGCGATTGCATGGCTGCCTAGTGAGTCAGGTTGGTTTGTTGATCTGCTGGCGAGTGAATCCAACAAGTCGATGCAGCTCACGTAGCTGAAGGAAGAGGATTGAGTAGGGACCACCCCTTTCAGCAGCAATTCGGGGCAAAGGATTGAGTGTGACATGAAACAGTATCTCTTGTTTCCATCTTATTTACTTTGTTGTCTGTTAACACAGCGGTGAGTTTATTTTATCATTAAATGATCAAGAACTGTAAACATTATCCGGGTGACTTGTTTTACTCTTAGCTAAATATCTAGATAACATGTCAGATACAGTAATTCTGAAATAAGCCTGAGCAAAATATCTGTATCACAGCTGTAGACTTCCTTGTCAAATTGTGCAGAAAAGCCGAGCAACTGTGGTATTTCTTGTTAAGGGAAGAACTAAATTTGAGCTCACAAAGACAGGTTAGCTGAGTATTTACCTTTAAATGATTAGTCTTCTTGAGATTCCTCCAAACTGCTGTACATGGACAAGGCAGTGTAAACAGATAATGATATCTAGACCCTAGCGTACAAATTTCATAGGGCTTTCCATGTCAAAATAACATTTTGGTCCTTTGTACTGTTTTGTGGGGTATTTTTGGGTATTTTGGTGGGAGTTCCCCCTCTCCGCCTCCCCAGCTGATTTGAGTTACGAAAAGCTTTTGCATCACACTTACATTCAAAGTATTTCGAAGTTACATTGCAGGGTGGACTCTTTGCAACAGTTATTTGGAATGGCTTGCTTTCTCTTAAAACCGAACAAACACAAATGCCCCCTCCGCCGTTCAGTTTTCATTGTGTCAGAGATGGTCTTTATCTGTCCTTCTCCTGGAACTTTTCATCACTTTTCTGCAGGGTGTCAAGGAGCGGGACACAGCCTAATATCAACACCTAATAATTTGGTATGCGTGGTATAGCGATTCTATTTCTGCATGATAGGTTCTTGCTATTGTGTGTGATTTATATCATGACCCCACATGCTTAACTGCATTTTCCACGGCCAGTTCTTAATCTCTGTTTTCCCTAGTTGACCACATTATTCATTTGTTCCCTGCTTTTGTCTCATGTCTTGCCTTAAGTACACGTAAAACTTACTTGGTTATTATAACGAAGGCTATTGTGCAAAGGTAAGTGGGAGAAAAGGGCCCCGTCCTGAGCGAGTTTTCGGCGACACGATTTGTGTTAACGTGTGGTCCGTTCGGTGGAAAAGTTTCAGTGTTCCTGTGATGGCATTAAACATTCTAATCGCTCAGTCCTACTATGAAATTTTTGTCCAGGAAAAATAAGTTTGGATCTGGATATCACTTCCTCATCTTCTAAATTTGACTAACCAAATGCCCAGTAGGGTATTTATTCTTCTGATTTTTGTCCCAGGTTTGATGTTAGAATTGTTTAGTGACCAAGCTCTGTTTCCACTGTCAGTAATGTTCCTACCATTTATAACACTGTGTAAAATCCAGTCTCTCTTTCATCGGTACTAATGGAAGTGAATGATAGTATGAGGTGATGGAAACATTTTATTTCCTAAACACTTCTCAGTTTGCCGTTGATTTCGGTTACTCTGGAGGACTGATCTTTCACAGCTGTTGCAAAATGTAAGTGGGTTTTTTCCCTGCTGTGCAGATATCTGCCTTTTTCTAAACTCTCCGTGGCATAAGAAGGGTCTTTTTCAAATGTCACGAATACAAAGCAATTTATGTTGGCATTAAATGTAAACATTTTGCTGTCGTTGTTTATGGAAGAAATTGAAAGTTTAGGAGAGAATGGGTAAAAAAAGATAAATATTGAGCAACCTTCTCATAGAAACAGGAATGCGAGTTACACATAGTTTATTCCTTAGGAAGTATCTTACATTCAGTTTTATCAGTTACTGCTTGAAAATATGGGGGGCTTTACTTTTTTGTAATTACAGTAACAATGCCTTTTACTGTCTGCTCCTGTTTTATACAAATAAGTTTTGTCCAATGTAATGACGTATGGATGAATTAATTGTTGTAAGTTTGCTTGTGGTGTAAAACTAGTGAAAACTACATAGGTATGCATGGATATCTAGTTTTACCTAGATACACATACATATATATATATATGTGTGTGTGCATATATAAATATGCCCGGATAAATGGTTGCATATGCATAAAACTACCTAAAACCCCTTACGATATAAAATAATAGGATAGGTTTTAAATGAGATAACTTTACTTTTGGAAATTATTTTCCACTGAGGATTAGCGCCGGACATTAATGCATACATATGGAAGCACAATGTTGATTCAGATGGAAGAGGAAATATCAATTTAGATTGAGGAATGTGTTCACTATAATCCTCCCTGTTCTCAGTTATTCTTCTAGAGCTTTGCATAGGGCTTGTAGCTATGGTACGGGAATACTAACTTCAGTAGCAGATGTGAGCCTGAAGCTTATTACATGTTTCACCAGATGTTTCATTTATCTTTAGGGCAACCTTCTGGTTTGTTTTTTATATCAAACACTGTGAGAAATCAAAATTCAGCATGTATTTTAAACATGTTATGGGTATTTGGAGATAAAGGAACCCTTTTATAACCTGAAGAAGCATTGTAATGTCTCAAATTAAATATATTTTTCTTTTAAACTATATTTCAACTACTATTTTAAGATACTTTACAATTTCATGTATTGATCCAATTCGATTTACGCAAAGCTTGCTTATAAAGATAATATGACCCTAAACTGTTTTTGTTTGTTGGTGTAAGCTCATTGTCTACTTTAATATTTCTTTTATTACTAGTTCATGTGGTTTAATATCTTGCATATTTACTGTTAAAATTTGTTTACAGCTTAAAATAATCTTCTGGTTGAAGAAGCCTCAGCATTTTCCATAATAGTTGTGAATCTCAAGAAGAGATCCCTTGGAGAGGGTGATTCAGTTGGTAGTTGTGGAAGGAAATTGATCTTTGGGAGAATTCTATGGCTTGCCCTTTTTCTTTGCACAGCGGCCATTGCCTTTGTGTGGGATAGGAGGTCAGAAATTCAGCTTCTGTGTTCTTGCTCCTGCGGACAAAAGCATGTACTATGCTTGCCATGTTTGAGTATAGATTACTTGAATGCTGGATTGTGTTTGGTATCTCTTAATGAAACTTTTAGAACTTGTGATTTTAGGACTTGTTCAGGAGTATAACAAAACCATGTCTTCCGAAGTGTTACTCGTGAAGATTGTAGGGGATAGCAAGTGGAATTTCTATGAAGTCTGGTGATTTTGCTCATGAAGCACATTTAATGGTGTTGCTCATCAGGCACCATCTCTCCCTCTATTTTCTTTCATCACTGTTTTCTGTTCCATGAAAAAGAAACAACCCATTTGCAAACTTAACAATTTAGTGGTTTTTGCTAGTCAGCTTCAGCTAGAAGTTAAGTAGGAACCAAGTAAACACTTAAATCTGACTTGGTTCTGTAAATCTGAGTATTACACTTGAGTTCTGGAGAAAAATTGTTGGACTTTGCAAAATCAAGCAAAGATCAAGTGCAAGAATTGCACTTGAAATACAGCATCGGAAAACAAGTTCTTTATTGCTCTTGTCCTTGAAAGGAGAAGTAAAAGAGACAGCAATTTTAAAAGCACTTTGCATGGAGTGTTTGTGAACTCTCATGTAACATGGCGCAGGTCTTAACAAAGACTGTTCTGCGCACGCACTCTTTCGTTTGTGGATCCCTCCTTGGTGGCTGTGCAAACATCTCTCCCGCTTTGAGACTTAATTACATAGTCTCCTTGTAACAGCTACAATTGCTTACATAGAAAAGTAACATAGGAAGAGTATTTTGTGTATTTATAGCTATCTTTTAAAACAACAGCTGCCTACCAGAGCCAGTGTGATGTGATCAATAATTGCTCTCCAAAACAGAATTTGGAAGTCTATTTTAAAAGTTAATTGGCATATCTTTGTCTGGGGTAGTTTGCTGTTCCTCCTCATGCTTCCAAAGCAATACCTAAGAAAGGAGGCCTTGAGGATAGACTTTCTTTGTCACGTGGCCTTGTGAGGATAAAGAAGTGGAGAAGAGAGAACAGCCTTGGCTGCAATTCTCCTTCAAAAGATGACAGTGGAATGGGCAAGGTTTCCTTTGTGTTGGAGTGATCATACAGCTAATTTAGCCAGTTGCCGAAATATCTCACTGAAGGGTTGCCCATTGCAGAAACGGCATAGTTTACCATGGGCTGAGTTGTGCCGAGTCTCTATTGGAAGTTGGGATTTGTGAAATCATTGTGGATTGACCTCTCGCACGCTGAGGTTTTAGCAGTGCAATTGTTGGCTTGTCAAGTGTTTCTAGCTTGCAGGACTCGGCCGAGACCCTTTTTCACATGGAACCTTCTCTTCCACCTGCCAGAGGAGTGGGACGTAGTTTCCAAGACCCCTCAACTCTTAAGTGTGAATACTCAAGAAAGATTGTTTGTCGAAAAAGTGTTTTAGACTCTTAAACTACACAGTAACTGAAATGATTACACAGGAAAAAAAAAATATTTTTTTTAATTAGGCTACTAACCAACATAAACTAGTGGGTGTTTTATGGCTAAGGACTCTGTGCACACAAACCCCCCCAACCTCTGCGCCCATGTGGATATGTTAATGCTCTCTGATAAGCAGTGCTGTGGAGCAGTCTTCCACAGAAAGGAGGATTTAATTTTTTTTTTTTTAGTCCCCTTGCGTATATTCTTATGATAAAATATGGAGGAGGTGTGGGAAACACAAATTGCAGTTTTTAAGTAGTTGTTTGGAGACTCTGAGAATGTTATAAATGAGATCCGAGGCAGAGGAAACGTGTGCCGAAGTTTGCGGTATTTACTGCTGACACCTGATCCAATGATTGTGATACATAAAAATAACATAAATTGGGAAGCTCAGAATAATTATTTTTAAGTAACCAGAAATTGAGCTTATTCTTACTAAATTACTACTTTTCCCGATACACATTCCTATCAGAAACCAGTTCAGAATAGTAAGTTTAATGAGCAACTTTGAGGTATCTATGGCACATGTAAATTTTTGGGTTTTTTTCAGTTAAATACTTCAGAAAATAATGTTCTTTGTAATAACTTCCAGAGAAAGGACCTTCAGTAGTTCATCTAGATTTTATCCTGGTCGTGTTACTGTTTAAGAGGACTTACTGATTTTTGGATGGCTGCAGCAGTATTTCTCAATTTTCTTGATTTAAATGTAGTTTTAAACAGAGGAGAATCATGGTCAGTGTGCTAGGATGCTTTTAATTTGTATTTCTTTCTGCCATGGTTTCCCATCCCTTGGACAAAAGGAATTCTCTAGGCCTCTCTTTTCAAGTCCTCTTGATGTTGCAGTTCAGTGTTACTCAGTCCTTGGCTTTGTTTCCCTTCTGTCCTTTGACAGTTCTGTATTTTCATGTTTGCTTACCATGTTGAACGGCAGTCACAAATCTAAGTACGGTTTGTGAAACAAAGTATTTTCGGACTGGCTTACCCATGTTAATTTTTTTTTAAACCATTTCTGTTACATTTTTGACACTCAATGAGAGTGGCTATAATAAATATAGTCTGTGGCTGTTAACCAAAGATTTTGTACCTATTGTGACGAGTGTCTTGTTTGCATTTGAAAAAGTATTTAGGCTGAATCCTTTGAGAATTATATAGTGCTCTGCATAATTGCTTTTAACGTTTTCAATAACTAACAAAAACATGAATGCAGAATGAAAATAACTGCTTTTGAAACATAAAGTCTCCTTTGAAATTTCACACTATGATGATTTGTTTCTAAAAGTCTGTATTTTATTCAACGCAAGCTTGGATCACTTAGATCGCCATGATTCTTCTTTAGTATACAGCAGAACTTTTGGGATCTTGGTCCCTTAAAAAATGAAAAAAATCAGTAATATTTTGTGTGACTTGAATTAAGGTTTGGTATTTTTATTTTTTTCTTTACGATGTTCTAACTTAAGCCATCTTTCCAGTTACAGAATCACTGAACAGCTGAGGTTGGAAGGGATGTCTAGAGCTCTCTGGTCCAATCCCCCTGCTCAAAGCAAGGTCAACTAGAAGAGGTTGCTTAGGGCAACCTGATGGAGGCTCTGTAGCTTCCCTGGACAGACCGATGCAGAGTTTGTCCATCCTCACAGCTCTAAAAAGTATTTTGTCTTAAGTTTAAGTTGAATTTCCTGTGCTCATTACCTCTCATCCTGCCACTGGGCACCACTGAGAAGACTCTAGCTCTTCCTTCTTTATATCTCTGCCCTTCCCTGCTCTAAGTACTTATGCACATGGATAAGATCCCCTGAACCTTTTCCATGCTGAACAGCCCCAGATTCCTCAGCTGCTCCTAGTATGACAGATGCCCCCAGTCTCCAGTTATCTCCTTGGCCTGTCCCTCTCCAGTAAGCCTATGTCTCTTGTACTGGGGAGCCCAGCACTGCACACAGTACCTCAGGTATGTCCCACCAGTGCTCCTGGCTTACTGATAAGGCTCTGCTTGATGCAGCCCAGGAGACTGTTGGCCACCTGTGCTGCAGGGGTGCATAGCCAGCCTAGCTTGGTGTCCACCAGGACTCCCAGGTCTTTACTGCAGCCAGTCAGCCCCAGCATGTGCTGGTGCCTGGTGTTTTTCTTCCCCAGGGGCAGGACTTTGTGCTGAACTTTGAGATTCTTCTCAGCCCATTTCTCCAGCCTGTTGAAGTCCCTCTGGATGTCAGCACAAACCTCTGGTTATCAACCACTACTCCCAGTTTTGCATCATTGCGAACTTTCGGAGCGTGCACTCCGTCCCATCACCCAGGTCATTAATGAAGATGACAGAAGGGTATCAGACCCAGTACTGACCTCTGGGGCACACAACTGGTGACTGGCCTTTGGATGGACTTTGTGCTACTGATCCTGCACACCTTATCGCTGTGTCTTTTATCTCAAATCTGGTTGGGTATCATTATCTTGATGAACATTTTTTTTCTCCAGCTATAATTTAGGTTTGTAAATATAATTAGTTATGAAGGCATTTTGGCACCCAGTGAAATGTAGGTACCACCAAGAGATTCAGTGATTCATCTTTTCCTCATACAGGGCTGTTTTGCTCTGGGGCTGTGTTCAGAGTAAATGGTGAATGCTGTCCCAAGGGTTTATAATCTTCAGAGAAGAAGCAAGAATGGAAAGAATTGACTTGTCCAGCCCCCATCAGGGAGTCCTTCAGCTGAGCTAGTCCTGGAACCACAGCCTCCTGCCTCCAGCTCCGATGTACTGCACACTACACTGTGCTGCTTCTCGTACTCATTAGAGAATTGATTGCAGTGGATCTGTCCCCCTGCTTCCCAACTTGTTTCCCATGTACAAAACTTACTTTATAACTTCCTCCTTGGCACAGAGCGCTTCTGCCTGTTCAAACAGGGTGTGAGTTTAGTTCTTGGCTACTTTAAAAGAACAAGCCACACTAACATATAAAAGTTGCAAGTGCTGTGTTGCTGAAATATTAGCTTTGGCTTGCAGAATCCTGCCATATGATGTTACAAGCCTTAGAAAGGGGAGAAATTCACCCTAACTCTGTCTTGTGCAGCTTAATCTAAAAGCCACAAGCTTTATTTTCTACATTTAATATTCTTAAATTGTGGCAGGTTTTGGTTTTGTTTAAACTATGTGATATCTTTTGCATTTGAAGATAGTGCTTAATCTCAAGTTGTTGGATGCCAGAGGCTGCTTGTGAGAAGGCATGACTGTCTTTCACCTCAAATATCTAACCACTCCTGTTTTTATTGTTCCTCTTGCTGTGCTATGGAAAAGACTTTTTGAAGCTGGCTTGGATTCATTGTTTCGTCGAGGACACATTGAAGAAGTTACGCTAAGAAGAGGCGTTGCTGGCCTTAGCCTGGCCTTTAGAAACTCTACTGAGTAATGCTGATGATAATGCTATCCAGTAGATACTGTGCAGCACTAGAGCTGTGAAGTGCAGCACTAACGCTCAGTGAAGTGGGGATTTGTGTTTGGGGATACCTTGGTCTGAATTCCCTGTGAGCTGGGCAGTGGACTGAAATCGTGAGCTGGATTTTGAAAGTGGCGGGGAAGGGAGAAGGGGAGGGAGTGTGTGTGTGTGTGTGTCTCTTGTAGTTTAGGCCCAGCTGGCAACTCGGCACCACACGGCCACTCACTCGCTCCCGGCCCTGGTTGGGGTGAGGAGGAGGAAATATAAGGAAAGGCTCATGGGTTGAGACAGGGCCAGGATGGGATCACTTGCCTGTTATGGTCATGGGAAAAACAGACTTGGCTTGGGGAAGAAAAGTCCATTTAATTTGTTACCAATCAAAATCAGAGTAGGGCAAGGACAGACCAACCAAAACAGATCTTAGAACACCTTCCTTCCCTTTCTCCCTTCTTCCTGGGCTAAGCTTTGCTTCCCATTTCTCTTACCTCCTTCCCTGAGTGGCACAGGGGGATGATGAATGGGTGTGGTGGTCAGTTCATCACACGTTGTCTCTGCTGCTCCTTCCTCCTCACACTCCACCCTTGCTCCAGCGTGTGGGTTATCTCCCACGGGAGACTGTCTTCCACTAACTTCTCCAATGTGAGCCCTTGCCATGGGCTGCAGTTCTTCACATATACTGCTCCAGTGTGGGTCCCTCCCCCCGGGTATGGTCCTTCAGGAGCAGCCTGTTCCAGCGTGGGCTTCCCACAGAGTCACAGGCTCCTTTGGGCATCCCCCTGCTCCAGCGTGGGGCCCTCCCTGGGCTGCAGGCGGGTCTCTGCTCCCCTGTGACCCTCCATGGGTGCGGGGGCACAGCCTGCCCTCTCACCATAGGCTGCCGGGAAACCTGGGCTCCAGCACAACTCCCTCCCGCCTTTCTGCACTGACCTGGGTGTCTGCCCTCTTGCCCCTCTAACATCCAACTACTCTCCCTGTTTTCTTTGTTTTTTCTTCTTAAATATGTTATCTCTGAGGTGCTACCACTGTCACTGACTGGCTCAGCTGTGACCAGAGATGGGTCTGACTTGGATCCAGGGGAAATTCTAGCAGTTTCTCACAGGAGCCACCCCTGTAGCCTCTTCCCTGCTACCAAAACCACACCATGCAAACCCAGTACAGAGGGATGAAGATGAACCATGGAATACTGCAAACACACATGCTGTCAGGTGTCTGTGTCTTGTTTGTTGCTGAGAAGTTGCCTTTCCATTACTTACTGCTGAACTTGCTTTACAGCACCCTTTTCCTATGCATATATAAAAGTATGGCCACATGCAGTAAAATTTACCATGTTATGTGCCTTGATTCTTGGTTAAATGCATATTTGAATATAAGGAGGGGGTTGCGTATGATCTTTCTCTTTTCCTCCACGCACACCCACCCCACCATGTATATATGTGCATAGGCATACACACAAAATTGAAAGCAAGGAAGGCAGTAAGTGAGATTGTCCGAGATTCAGATTGTCCAAGACAAGATTGGAAGTCAGATGCAGAAATAGCCTTGAGATTTGGAGAATGTTAGTGCATTAGCACAGTTGGGCTGGATCGTTCTTGGCCAGTTGAAATATCATTTAGTTGTACCAGGTTTTACTCTTTTCACATCTGTGTGGAAAGCCTCTGAAGACTAAACAGTGCTTAAATACTTTAGTATGTTCTTGTGAGTTAAAACAAGGCTGGGCATTCCTCCCACAAGGAGTTGCATGCTGGATTGTGTTTTTCTTCCCCAGATTAAGGAGTGAGCATTTTGTCAGAAAAGTAGTGGGAACTGGAAAAAAAATACTTTCATGGTTCTTGTGTCAGAATGGTGCGGAACTGGCAAGCAAATCTTTCAAACCTCTACCTGCTGGCTTTCCGTGGCACCTGTGTTGTGAGTTGCTGACCCTGTGTTAAAGCATCATAGTGGAGATATTTAGAAATTGTACTGTTATGCCTGAAATCATACACTATTAACACACTAGGTATCTTAATATTATTTCACTAATTAAATGTTGCACATGCTACTTAATCAATAGCTGTTGTGACAGCATTCATATAAGGAAACAGTACAACAGTGTAGCAGTGATGTTCTTGAAAATGTCTGGGTTAGAACTGGCATAAAAACAAGTTTTCACCTAATGAGGCGTAACATACTTCCTCAATTGATTAGCTCTGAAATTCTTAACACTTTATTTTTCTTCTAACATTGGTGTTTAGCCGGATGGGGTGGGATGTGTGGAAAATTTGTATGCCATTGGTTCTGGATGACGATTTTCTGGTCAGAATGTCATGTCTGTCATCACTGTAAGCTCTTGCTGCCTGCCAGCACCCATGGCTGCTAAATAACTTTTTGCATCTCTAATACTCTGCTAATGCTATTGCTCATTGTGTTTACGTAGTTTTTTGGCTTTAAGAGTTGAAGGAGGCTGGTTTTCACAAGCAGGAAGGGACTGTCTCTATCGAATTTGATTTAATCTGCTGGTTCTTGGTGCAGCCAGCAGCTTCCAAAATGATTGTACCGTGGCCATTGGCAGGGAGCACTTAAAAGGGTGTAGGTTTTCATGAGGCGTGTAAATAAATGTCTTGTCATGTAATTGCGATAATTTAGGAATCTTTTGGGCAAATTCTTTAGCAAGGTTTGAACCACTGGTCCTACTTTTCATCCAAAATGGAATATTTTTCTTCAAGCTCCCTAGAAAATCTTAATTGGGGTTTTCTACTCTTGAGCCCACCTACCATCAGTTTCGTTCATATTGTTTCACAAACTCTAAACTATACTAAGAGAAACTTGAGAACAGCTCCTGGTAACCAACATGCTACAATAAAATACTAGTGTAATGTCTATCCCGTATGAGTAGTTTAACTGCCTTTTTCAATGTATTATTTCAGATACGCAGTTCTGGCTCTCATTAGGCATCCGTCAGTATGGATCCAGAGCCTCCACATGTGTAACACAAGCCTTTCTCATCATCTACAGAAATGTTTAGGTGGAGGGGTGGTTTACTTACCCTGTCAGAAACCTGCACGTTAAGAATTTTTTGTGTTAGAACGAGATAGTAAAGGTTGATATTTTTTTTTTTAAATTATTATTTTATTTTTTCAATTTTTCCCCTCTCTAAAAGAGTTGCCCAGTGGTAATAAATGATGTTGACTGTCTGTCTTCTGTGTAGTGGTTGGATCTGTAGCTCGAGAACTAAACCATCAGGGAGCCAGTCAGTCTCAGATCTTTCTGTCTGCAAGAAGGATGAAGATTTTTATTGTGGCACTGACTGCAAGCAAGAGGACTTGATCAATTTTAACTCGCAGTCGATGCTTGGCAGAGCGAATGGCTGACCCTGGACCTCTTAGTGGAGAGGTGTTTTCTCATCTGTCTGCTGGGTAGGATTTTGCGTGGATTCTGACTGACTTGTACCCTGTGTGAATTAAAAGTTACGTTGCTTATGGCTTGAGGACTTGGCTGACAGCGATGAGGAGTGCCCGTAGACAGCAGTACAGCAGAAATCCAAAGGAAGCTAGCCTTGGAGCTTTCATGCAGTTTAATCATTGCTCTGTAAACTGGCCGGATGGGATGTCCCAGTCTGTCTTTGGGTCCTGGACAACTAAACAACGCTCAATTAGATGCGTTATGGAGAGATGTCCAGTGGTGTTTGAGTGTTGTAAGAGGTATATTGAAATTTCCTTGTGGCACTGTGTTCATTTAGGTATTGTACAAAGCTCCTAGTTATTGCTTTAAATGAGGGGTGAGAGTTAAGTGCTGTTCTCAGTGAAAAGGAAGCTAATACAGCATTTTGCTGCTGTTTGATCAGTATCAGCACCTGGGCTCCATAAAACTGGTAGGCTTTGTAAAACTCATGTGCATTTTGGGGGTTGCGTGGGGTTCTCCATTCTTCCTTGAAGGAACAGTAGATGTTAACTGCTTCAAGCCTTCCTGGCACATGGGGAGATCTTGCTCTGCACAAATAGGTCCCTGGGGGAAGAGGCTGTAAGCCTGAGGCTGAAGACACGCTCATCTACTTTTTATTCAACTGCACTTAACACATTTGAAACCTAGACAGTTGTGTAATTGATTCAAAAGGTGTGTTTATGGGGATAACTACTGTGTTGTTCTTTTTGCCAAAAATTAGAACTTGTCTTGATTGATTTTTCCCTGCTAAATGTTAAACGGTGTTATCCCTACATGATGGACTGATGGAGGTCACAGGAAACAAACACCTTGTGTAACTTTCGACTGAAGAAACAGCCTGTAGCAATGATTTTTCTTTTAATGAATCCTGATTTACTGTAAGGACAATTCAGGAAAACTGTTGCGTGGGAGCTGTGTCAGCTTCAGCGTTCGGACCACATTTTGTGAGCTTGAAACTTAAGAACAGTGTGAGAGTCTTCAAAACAGACATGTGGATATTTAATACCAAGGCGTCAGTAAACCACTTGCTTCGTTGTATCTGGTAAGACAAGGTGGGTGTTTTGGCTTTAAGCAAGCTGTTGAAAGTGTCCCTCCTCTTCTCCCTGCCCTTTTGATTTTTTGCAATGGAAACATTGAGTGGTACAAGATGCCCAAACTTTGAAGCTTTACAAAAAAACCCGAAGTTTTTTTCCTGCTTTTCAAGGACAGGTGGGGGTTTAAAAGCCCCCAAACCCCTTATGTGAAGTCACTGTTGCTTTTCTTCACTTACTGAAGAGTTATTAACGAAATGAGACTGTCTTTCTTGTGATGTGTACCGTATGACATGACTGATTTTCAAAGTGCAGTGATTGCTCAGTAGTTCCCATTCCAGTGTCTGTCCCCATTCTGCTTTCAGAATGTTGAATATGAAAATCTGTGTTAATTTTAAAAAATAAAAATGACCGCGTAATTCATTAATCTTTAAACATTTCCAATTTTTTCTGGATAATTTAATAACCTCTCTGAGCATTTATGTAATAGAAAAATTTCATAAAAATACATTAATCTGATTGACATTTATGTAGGAAAGGAATTAGATTTTCACCACACGTTTGGGTGTTATTGCATGCTTAATGACTTTCTACTAAGGTAGTTGTGTTGATAATATTTTGCAAAGAGCGAGCTCTTACCTATTAATGTAGCCTCACTAGAGTCAAAAAGCAAAGATCAATGGCCAGTAAAGAAACTTAGGGAAATTGTACTACTAAACATTAAAAAATATTTTTTTTTCTTTTTTAAAAGAGGTGCCGAGTCAGATATGAGGTTACTCTAACATACAGTTGTTTTGACCATGCTGATTCCTTTTCATGCCTTTAATCCTACTTTGCATTTTAGCAACTAGAATGATACTCATTGGACAAAAATGGTATAAATAAAGGCTTCAAGGTGCTGAGGTTTATGGGAATGCATTCCTAATAGAAAACATTTGATGCTTTCATTAGGCATTTGATGTTTATTAGGAAATGAGATAGCATCTTCTTGCTCTTTTACAAGGAAAGCAAGAATTAAGTTGCCCAGATGGCATTTTTAGTAGAATAATTTACTGCTGTCATGACGTTGTAGGCTTACTGGAACTGTTTTCTTGATAAAGATTTTAATCTTGTATCAAATCTGTCTTCAGTCACCATAAAAATAGTAGTGTACTAAGCCAAATGGATGTTCATATATATGGATAATGTTTACCTGCCATATAGGAGAAGACTGAGGATTAAGTGATATGAGTGTTTGTAAGATACTGTGAAGATGGAGCTTGCTATATAAATGCCAAGAGAACTACTCCAAATGCATGGCAGAAACCCTTCAAAATACATTGCGTTTTCTTCTGGCAGTTGTATCTTGAAGATCATCGTCAACAACGTAGTGAAATTCTATTGTTTGATTTCAATTTCAGCTTCAAGATGCTAGTTTAAAATGGAGTTCTGAATTTAAAAATGCATTTAGAAGACTCAGGTGTGTTTAATATTTCTGGAAGATAGTATTGTAATGCTTTTATCCTTTGCAGTGATGTGGCATACCTTCGAAGGCAGTTTTGCAAGTTATCTCGACAGTCTTGCCCATCTTCTTTAGACTATTCTTGAGGGTCAGGTGTGTTAATGTAAAAACAGTGCGACTTTCCATTATCTCGAATTGTGTGGTCAGCGAGATTTATTTAGTTTCTCAAAGGCTTATCTGAATGTTTGCTCATGTGTTAATAAAACGATATGATAGCTTGATGGGTTTGATTGCTCCTAATTCAGTGGGTGTGTGCCTAGACCAGGGCCCCAGGCTTGCTGTCGGAAAGCCCTGGGCGAGTGCCAGCACATGTGCAGGAAGTGGTGTGCTTCCATTTGCTGCTTTCCTGTTGTCCCGTCACGCACATCCCCCTGCTCCCCATTCCCTTGCTTTCTCTGAAAACTTGTCCTCATCCCCCCTTACTCCCACCGGCGACAGCTGCCCTGTCCTGCCTCGCCCCGCTTCGGGAGGTGGCGTGGCCGTGTGCTGGCCCGCGTCTTGCAGCCCCCGGCGTGAAGCAGCGCGGTGGCGATGGGCAGCGCACTGGGGTGTCCCGCGCTCCGGGGCAGCACCTCTGCCCCTGCTGCCAGCCGCTGGCCATCAGCTCGGGTGGGGCTACCTGTGCGCAACTGCTGTCTGAGCTGGTCATAAATAACAGCCTGGAGATGCTCACCCAAGGTGTAAGCATGTATCCAGACAGAAGCACTCCAAACCTGTTGTTTTATTTTTATGATGCTCCTGTTACATTTCACTGTTCACCTACTGATTGTGATACCTCCTCTGGGCATCCCGTCCTTCTGTAGAGCACAGTTAACAGCGCTCAGTGCCGTAGTAAAACTGACGGTGAATTGTGAGCAGGGTTACAAATGTACGAGTTCACTGAGCATACACAATAAATAGTTCCTTCAGAATTTTCCCTCTTCTGTTTCTCCCCTTCCTTCTCATAAAATGAAGGACTTTTTGCTTTGGGAAGCGTTAAGACGCTAGCAAAGCCCCGGTTGCCGTAATGAGAATCTACTCACGGAAGAAGGTTGGGCTTGTTCTTATTAGTACCACCGGTGGCATAGATGGAGGTGATTGCTACAGGTTTGTTTTCAATTTATCCCATAGTTTATAAAGGAAATGCAGATTTGTAAAGCATGCTTTACAGATGGCAGGCATTTTTTCCACCACAGTTGCTAACTTACTAAAATTTTACAATTCCTTAAGAAAAAATTAATCTGCTTTGGACAAACATGTTCTTCCCTTTTTTTCATCCTTGAATTTAGCAATTAAAAAGAGGTTGAATTAAGTATTTTGTCTCATTTTTGTGGTCTCATGATTGCCTATGATTCTTGGACTTTTGACTATTTTCAGGTGACTTTTTTTTTTCCCCATCCAACTACTCACAGGGCCTTGGTCTGCTCAGCTTCCGAGTTTACAGGAGATCAGGTGCTTTCAGCCCAGTATAGCAAAACTACATAAAATAGAGTACTGTTTTGTAACCCTGACTTGATATTTCAGAGGAGGAAATGAATATTATGGAGGAAGGCAATATTTACTTTTATTTTTTTTCTCCCTGAATAGGAGAATTGTTGAGTTGCTGAACTTGTGCATTTGTCTTGGGAGAAGTGTGAGTGGGGGGGTGGATATAGATAAAAATCTGCAAATATGTGCATGCGTATGTGTTCCATACTTGAACTTAAGAAATATATTTCAGCAGTATCTAAAGGCTTTTTCACATAAAACATTGCCTTTTTCTGGATTTAACTGTGAATTCTTGTTTCTCTTTGCCCATTCTTTTTATTTGTATTTTTTAACCAGAATAGTTTGGTTGTGGTACTAATTATATTTGTATTTTCACAATTGGAATTATCAATAGATGCAGTCATTGTGATTCATAGTTTTTTAGACAATTAATTGAGATTGTGTGTGTGTGGAGGGAAACGAATTAATCTGTTGTCTCCATAATTCTCTGTGCTTAATTAAATTAAATAAATCAATTTTCCTTCTTTTTAAACGGTTCCTTGAACTAGCATCTGTTAACTTGTTTTAGTCATTGAAGATACTGTCTGAAGCATACATGTGGTTTGGCAAAGTTTAATATGTATAGAAAAACCAGAATTTTTTGTGCTGCTAAAAAGTACCATGTAGTGTATAGCACTTGTTCAGTACGCATGCTACCACATGGTAGTACTTCAAAAGACAAATTATTGCCTTAAAAACACTGTCCACATTAGTTGTGGTGCTATGAAAGGAATATTTTAGCTGTTTTTCAATATATCTTGACCAGAATAACCGAAATTTGCCACGTTGATGTTGCCAGTTAAATTCAGAGAAAAGTTAGCTGGGTACGTCTTGAGCAAATCTTAGTCACAGCCCTAAGTTTTGATTCAGCTGTCTTCTGGATGACCAAGATTCTGCAAGGAAACAATATTTATCCTCGGATGCTCCAGAGAGAGTTTTTGAGGGGGCCGTTGTGGGTGAGTGAGCAGGAACCTTGTTCTTCACTCTGTGACCTGCCCTCATGAAGACGTGTGCAACTTCTGCTGTTTGAGTTCTAAGGACAAATTGGTGAAACATGAGTCAAGGCAATCATTTCGTTGTGAAACCCAGGCTGAAGGTTTATGCAGATGTTTGTAGCAGAGAGTTGGTTACCACCTCCTTCGGCAGTGCTGCCTGTGTCCTATGCCTGCTGCACGCTGCAGCAGCGTAAAACCAGCGTGCGGCACGTGATCCTGGGTACCAAGTTCTTCCGCTTTGGTGGGGCTTGGCTTCTTAGAAGGCGTGTTCATTGCTGCCCTTAAAAACGGATTTCTTAAGGCATATCAACTTAATGTGTTTTGGAAATTAAGGCCTTGAACATCTGAGGTACCTTCAAATGTAGTGCCTCCAGGCCATCTTCGATCAGGGTTTCACATGTCATAATATTCGCCAGCAGTCTGAATGTGGCCAGGCTGCAGTGCACCTCATCTGATGGTAATGTTACTAAGGACACTAATTTATAACTAAAATACTATCATAATAAAAATAGACAATAACTAAATTTTGGCACATTGATATGTGGTACGTTTTGGTACATTGATATGTGGCCTTCTGAGAGCTGGATTTTAATTAATTGTTTATAAATAAAAATAATACCTTATTGCAGGTATTTGAGACCTTACAGCAGCTTTCCAGTACCTGAAGGGGCCTAAAAGGACGCTGGGAGGGGACTTTTTACAAGGGCCTGTAGCGACAGGACAAGAGGTAATGGGTTTAAATTGAAAGCAGGGAGGTTTAGATTAGATATCAGGAAGAAGTTCTTCCCAGAGAGGGGGGTGAAGCACTGGAACAGGTTGCCCAGAGAAGCTGTGGATGCCCCAGCCCTGGAAGTGTTCAAGGCCAGGCTGGATGAGGCTTTGAGCAACCTGGTCTAGTGGAAGGTGTCCCTGCCCATGGCAGGGGGGTTAGAACTAGATGGTCTTTAAGGTCCCTTCCAACCCAAACCATTCTATGATTCTATGAATACAGTTTTAGCAATAGATAAATTTGCATCATGTGCCAGGTTGCTACAAGAACACTTGTTTTGGAAGCATTTTACAAATAAGCTATTATTTCAAGGATGTGAATTTGCCAGTTGTTTGTAAATGCTGGTGTCTTAGATTTGTTTCCATTTTAAAATCATTATATGGACCTTTTTTCTTTTCTTTCAGGACCTCAGTTGATTTGACCTATTCTTAAATTAGGTTTTCAAGTAGTGAAGTTACTGACTGAGGATATTTTAAGGTATTTAGAATGTGGCTGAGTTGTCCCACGGTTGAACAGGTCGTCACGTTAGTGTTCAGTTCTTGGCCTGGTCTCTGGTTTATTATACAATTTTGGATATGTTGTTTTCTTATTGATTAGATAGGGTATATACCTCCAATATGTTAAGGCCCAGATAAAGCTTCTAATGTTGCTAGTACTTTTTAGAAAAGGAGAAAGTGTTTGCATTATTTTAGTATTTTCTTTTAATCTTTTGCAACAAGTTAATTAAAACATGAATTCAGGGGAAAACTACCCAGCACTGTTACTGTTTCAGGATTTACTGTTTTCAGTCAATGGATTTTGTTAGTACAAATTCACACGATTCAGTCATATTCAAGCAAAACTTCCATACACAAGTTTTGTACCTTACCTGCTTTAGACAAATTATAGTAACACTTTGTAGCTGCATTAACACACCCACCTCACCTTTGTTTGCAAACTAACAAAAAAAAAAGCCCTTTTAGAAGGAGGGTTTGATTAGTAATAGCAAAAGAGAGAATCTTCTGTTACAAAACAAAAAAATCCATCCCAGAGAGATGCTCAGGAGATGCACGATGGCTCAGCTGAGAGGCTTTGTGTTCCCGGTGCCAGAAGCGCACTGAGAAGTGAAGGCATGCCTGTTGACTTTCCTCACCTGAACAAATTATTTGCTTAAAAATGTAGATATTCTGTATAAATGTGGGGGAGAAGAAGGGGAAGCTTTTGGGCTGGCTGTTCTCCTGTCCTTTTCCTTCCTCATCTCTGTTCTGGGGAGTCTCGTGCGTTTTCGTGGCACCTTTGCAGCGTGGCTTGGGAAGGCCTGTGACTGAAAAATGTGAACTCCTCACTAGAAGTAGTGCACTGCCGTCCCTAAGTCCTCGCAGGCTGAGGGCTGGGCTGAGAGCTGCCTAGGCTCTGCTACACTTCTAGGTAAAAAGATGTTGTTCTGTAGACTGGGCAAAAGATGTAAAGAAACAGTGGTAACGATATCAACAAAAGCAACTTGGGGGCTGTTATCCATTTGTGCAAGTTGGCAGCTTGTTGGAGCTATCTAGCTACTAATACATGTTATAAAATATATATGTTTGGTTAAAAGAGTTTCCATGTCTCCCTGGTGGGGACTGCATCATGTTTTAATTTCTGCAGTTGTTTTCCCAAGGCAGAGATGTTAGCTATTGATGCTTTATTGGTTCTTTGAGATTTTTCCGCTATTGCCTTCATTATCATCTAACTGCTAACAGTCATGAGGGGAGGAATTGCTGACTTGAAATCTGGATGGCTTTCAGTGAGTCCTTTGTCGTGGAGATGATACTGCTTACACTTATGTTCAGTTGCATATTGCTGGTTATGCCATGTCCAAGAAAAGAAGTTGTCCTGGAACTTGATTACCAGTTAACTCTCAGGTGAACACTCTGAAGAGCATTATATGCCTTTATTCAAGTTTTTGAAAGATCTGGATGTTTTCTTAGAGTATTCCCTCTCTCTAACATTACACCTCTTAGAAACTATCTGAACAGATCAACCACATGATTTCATAGGAATCGCCAAGTATCTTTTTCCCATCGTTACATCACCACCTCTACTTTGACAGTGTCCTCAATTACAAGAGAATTGCGGCTGCAAGGAGCATTCTAGTTCAGCTATCTGAAAATTGAGTTAAATGTGGATTTTCATTATCAAAATGTTTTCTCTCTTTCAGCTGCTTTTGAAAATCCCTTCCTAATTTTTCCTTTCCCTGACTTCATTTGGCTAGAAAGGATGTAACCTGTAGCACATCATGTCAAAAGCTAGTCTTACTTGCTTTCCACACAAATATATCTTTCATCTTTGAACCGAAATAGTTCATTCTGGCTACACTTAACGAATGGATCGTATGCTTTTTCAATTCAGAACTGTGGTCACAGCAGGAGTCTTTTAGTTTGTTTCGGGGGAGGTCTGTGTTCTTTGTTTTAATTATAAAATTTAGAAACTTGACATGTTCCCCCCTCCCCCCAAAAAAATATCCAGTGAAACCTTTAAGTTCACAGACTGAGCGGCTTTGGCACGCTGGATGTCAGCTTTGCCTCCATGAGAAACGTCGATGCTACCTGCTGGAGCGTCAATCGGGGCAGCTGTGTAAGGAGTGTGCTTGAAACTGGCCCCTGTTCAAGAAGTTGTGCAGGGAAAGGGGGCTTAAAATTTATTTTGATCTGGCAAGGGGGAGGGTTTTCATACTGGCTTGGAAATAGGTGTTTGATCCATTGTACTGGCTGTCGTGGGGTGTAGTGGCATCTTTAGATTTGCCTTGGTTTAGAGAGCGCCACATGGGGCAGGCCTCTGCGTCGCTGGCAGCCTAGCACGGGATTTCGGACTGTAGCCTGGGTGGTTTTGCTGCGTTCGTTTTGGGCTGCTGTGTTACCGTGTTGTCCTGGGTGAAACACAGATTGCAAGTCACTTCTGCTGAGGTGCTCTGAAACTGAATGCAAGCACCAACAAATGCTGATGGAAAAAGTCTGCAAGGGTTTACATAAGTGTACGTGGATCACTCTAAAGATACAGTCCGTAAGATACGGCAGTGCAGTGAGAAGGGGCAGCAGACTGCAGAATGCACTTCGTGCTGTAAAGGGTCGTAAGTTGGAAAAATATTTGTCCCTTCTTGAAAAATGTCTCCTCGTATCTTTAAAGAACACGGTTGGATTCTTTTTCTCTTGAAAGGGTATGAAGTGGGGTCTGAAAATGTAGCACAGTCTGCCCTCTAATTAATTTATGTTGCTTTCTTTTATAATGGATATCATATTTTCATCTGTGCAAGGAGAAGCCTTGAAAAAAATTAACAAATGAATGCATAGGCGGGGGGTGATTTTTTTTTTTTTTTTTTAACTTTAAGTTTTGCAGCTGCAGACAGAACTTAAGGATAGTGCAGTGTTGTTGCATTTCATTTCCTATCAGTTGGCTGTGAGCGTTGGTTCATCTGATAATCACACTGAAATCTGTCTCCTTAAATTGAACCAGCAGGCACAGTGTCTTGTCTGTTTAAAAGGTCTGATAAGTGATAAGGTGTTGGTCTGCTTGATGGGATTATGTTAAACATTCCTGAACAGAATTCTGTTCCATCCTGGCAATCTGTTTGAATGAAGCATTTAGCAGAAACAGAATTTATGCATTGGTTAAATTTAAATATTACAGCTGTTGTTGTAAAAAGCCTGACAAAAAAGTTATCTACCATCTAAGGTAACGTACACATTTATATAGGGTATTACATATAGTATATGCATTTCTGCATACTTACGTATTTATATACATGTAAAAAGAAGAAAGTGTTGAAAAAATGAATATACATGCAGTCAAAATTATCTGACGGCTATAGCTGTTCCCCCAAACTCTAATACTGAAAATGTAGTTTTAGGTTGTGAAAAAGACATAAATAGTTTATCTTCTATTTCACATACTCATTAAATAATTCTCCTTTTGATTCCAAAAGTTATCTAATTCTGGGTAGTATTACAACTTAAATCACAATTATTTCTTTGTTATTAAATGGTGAAATCTTACTGCTTAATGAAAACCAGTGTCAGTGTGGTTTTTTTTGGTTTTTTTTTATGAATGAGCAAGGTAATACACACTGTAAATGACGTGTAACAGTTTGTTGATCACTGAGCAATTAACTGCAGCTGAAAAAAGTCTGCTTACTCAGGCTGGTCTTATTCTCTGAGGAAGCTCTGGATTTTAACGAAGACAGTCCAGCAGGGAATAAACAAACTTCTACGCAGTTGCAAAAATGAAAATAAAATGTAATTTACTCATGTAATGTCAAGCTCTGTCTCGAAATAGTGCAGATTGTGTGTAAGTTTACTTTTTAAACACACTTTTTATTTAATCTAGTTCAATACCAGATGGAAATGATGCGAAGCCTTCGCCACGTAAACATTGATCATCTTCACGTTGGCTGGTACCAGTCCACATACTATGGCTCTTTTGTCACTCGTGCCCTCCTGGACTCCCAGTTCAGTTACCAGCACGCAATTGAGGAGTCTGTAGTTCTCATTTACGGTTAGTATGAGGTTTCCTTTATTATTCTTTTCCCCTCTTAATATTATTACTACTATTTTTGTATTCTGTCTTTTGCCTGTAAGAGTAGCCTGGCAGGCCTTTTCGAGTAAATACCAACCCTGTGTCTACGGCAGCCTCAGCAGCAGCTAAGTCTAGACAGGGTTTCCTTCTTTCTGTTTATTTTTCTTGCTATCAGAGCCCTGATGTGTACGTTTTGGAATGCTGGAGTAGCTGCTTCATTTTTATTCCTTCATCTCCCCTCCCTCGTCGAAGGGGCTGGTGGAACCCGACCAGATGTCTAACAAACCCCGCTTGCTAGCGTGTCTGGCTCTGTACGTGACTGACCAATCATCACACGAATTGCCAAGGGTTTTTTTTATACCTCTGACAGAAGCATACAAAACCTGGACTGTTTCTTAGCACAAAGATTTTTTTCTTTTCTGCCTATTTAATGGTGTTTCCTCAAGCTCTCCAGACCAGATGTTCTGTGCTGTATCAGAACCGTAGGCAATTTAACAGCTTTATAGCCTCCCCCTCCCCAAACACTCGCAGTTTGCCATATCTGGCAGACTTGCATATAGTTTCCAGCTGAGAAGTAAATGTAACGTCCTGAGTATCTGTCAGAAAAAATACTAATGAATACGATCAATCTTATGAGCTGCCCCAAAATTGTTTCAGTATGTTAACAATTGGATTACAGTAAAGAACAAGTTGTTAAAGTATACTTATATTGGCTGGAAACATTGCATCATCAGACCTTGATGAATTTTCCACTTGTTTCAGTCTATTTTGGTTTTCATTTTATCACCGATTGCTAAAGGTTTTACTGTGTTAAGTTTCAGACAACATGAATGTTAACACAGCTTTTATTCTCATGTTGGCATGCTTCAGCCGTTATCATGCTGCAAGTGTTAAGCTTCTTTGTCCCAGGAATGTAACAGTTTGTTTAGAAAATTTCTCCCTAAATTCAGTAGAATATGTCAAGACAACATTAATCTTGTTATATATCAGTTACATTGATGTGCACGAAGCAGCAGGGCAACCTGATCTGAATTAGCTTATTGCTAAAATTGAAATTTTTAAATTTTTTGATATAAAATGTAGTTTAATGAATAATTTACTGCATAATGACTGGAGGGGAAAAAAATCTTTGTTTAAATGAGGTAGCTCTTATATAAGTTTTGTGGATAGTTCATATGAAAGAAAAGACAATGTGCATTAGACCAGTAATGCGAGTTGAATGGGTTTAGATCCCCCCATGTTCTCCAAATTAAGTTTATTAATTAGCTTTATTGTATGGAGTTGATTGTATTTTACATTTCAGTACCGTAAGTTCACTTCTTCTATGGTGTCTTCTCTCTGTTGGTTGTCTTAATTTTTTTTTTTTTTTTAAAATAGGGCTACTTAGTTATTTTCCTTACATTTATGTCACTCAGATATTTCAAAATAAAAAAGGCAGTCTGGCGTTAGTAACAATATGCTACCTGTATTTTTAATTTTAGATCCCATTAAGACTGCCCAAGGGTCTTTGTCACTGAAGGCGTATAGGCTGACTCCCAAACTGATGGAAGTTTGCAAAGAAAAAGACTTCTCTCCAGAAGCGTAAGTAACTTAAAAGGATGTTTTCTCATAGGTTTTGCTGGATTATTTGGGAGGCAGAAGGCTGCACAGGATGATGAAATACTGCATTTTAAAATCTCACGTAACATCGAGTGCTGGGGAAACTGGATATTTGTGGGTAGCGATAGATGTGTGTTGACACGGAGGGCTGAGAAGGCATGAAAGTCTGTCTTGGGGCATCTAAATAAGGGCTGAAGTGGTGGAGCTTGAACTGATTTTGGGGATGGTCAGCGGGCTGGCTGTAAGGAGCATGGTGAAGATAGCTGTACCTGGGAACAGAGTCAAAAGTCTAAAAAAAGAAGTGGAGAAGGGGAAGTGGCTGGTCTGTCTTTGAGCTCTTTTTTTCCAGAAGGAAAATTGAACAGGAATTCTGAAATAGCTGTTCTTTTGTACTTATTCCAAATTAACTCCCCCATGTGGACAGAGTCTTCTGGAGTAAAGTAGGATAATTACTCTGTTTCAGAAGATTAGCCGCTTGTAATAGATGTAGGCCTCGGCTGTCATATCTTGTCTCCGACAGCCTGGTGATCAACGGTAGAAGCGTAAGCGCTTGTTACACTTTCTTCCTTGAGGAAAAACGGAATTTCATTGCTTGGTGTCTAAACATTTCCGTGATGATGAACAAACAAATCTGTGCTTATTGAGGGGAAAAAAATGGGG
>NW_010226447.1:0-5863 GCF_000690775.1 Eurypyga helias
AAAGGGCTTCTCCAACCTGAGCAATTCCATGATTCTGTGAAGTGAGCAAGCTGACTTGAAGCCTAATTTCCTGCCGCTGCTGCGTCAGGAGCTTGGTGGGAGTAGGGTAGAGGAGATGGGAGCATCTGGAAGGACCGGCCAGAAGGGCTTCAGGATGGCCCTACAGCAAAGCATCCTCGAGAGGACACTTGGGTTCCCATCGTGTTCTCTGACCCTGACTAACCACACAGCTTCTTGAATACAAATAAAGTGCACCAATAACTTTTTTTTTGGTAGCAAAGCCACGACTATGTAGCATGTTCGTGTCGTGTGAGCAGGACTTGTGTGCTGCCCGGCTGCTGCTCCATACGGGAGGTGTTTGGATGCACGAGCAGCAAGTGCTGTCTGCTGTGGGCCTTGTCCTCAGGAGAAGAATCTGCCAGGGGACTCCTTTTTGTCAGCTTTGCTCACGGAGTCTTCCCTAAAGGCCTCTGCATCTGAGGACAAGAGGAATTCCTTTGGTGACAGCAACCCAGGCATCACAGCCCCTCGCCTGCCCTGTGCTGCGGGACCCTCGGGAGGGGATGCTGGGAGTTGTCCTTCCAGCCATCGAGGGTTGGCATGCTTGGCTTCTTTTCAGGGTTAACTTAATCAAGTAAAGCTTTTCACAATTTCAAATAATAGGTATGATCAGATATGCCTGGTGACCGCCGTGGCATCCCGCGGTGACGTCAGGTAACAATGCTTTTTGCCAAAAAAAACCACCTTTGTGTGTAGACTGGTGCAGAGCATTTCAAATTGCTCATTGCTTGGGCAGTCCCTAGTTACCCTCACCAGGAAACTTCTCCCACTCTTCTTGTTCAGCCTGGAGAAGAGGAGGCTCCGAGGAGACCTCATTGCAGCTTTCCAGTATCTGAAGGGGCTACAGGGGTGCTGGGAGAGGACTTTTTACAAGAGTCTGTAGTGACAGGACAAGGGGGAACGGGTACAAATTGAAAACAGGGAGGCTTAGATTAGATATCAGGAAGAAATTCTTCCCAGAGAGGGTGGGGAGGCACTGGAACAGGTTGCCCAGAGAAGCTGTGGATGCCCCATCCCTGGGAGTGTCCAAGGCCAGGCTGGATGAGGCTTGGAGCACCCTGGGCTATGGAAGGTGTCCCTGCCCATGGCAGGGGGGTTGGAACTAGATGATCTTTAAGGTCCCTTCCAACCCAACCCGTTCTGGGACTCTATGATTTTATGTGACGGTGCGTTTAGGAGCTGCTCTGTCCAGAACTGCTTTTCCTAACGTGGGGGTTGGCGTTTCCGGTGAGCATTGACTTCCGTCAACAGCTTCTACGAAACAGAGCCAGGCTCCGCGCGGAGGTACGCAGCGCTGGGCTGAGAGGCAAGGAACGCAAATTGCAAGATGGGAAATTCTCATTAGAGCATCGGGGCGAACCCTTTTCACCCTACGGATGCTGAAACGTGGGAGCAGGGCCTGGAAGGGCTGTGTGACCTCCTCTTCTGGAGGCGCTGGTCTGGACCGAGCCCTGAGGCACCTAAGGTACTGGCTCCTGCTTTGAGCTGGAGGTTGGACTGGTGAGATCCAGAGGTTCCTCCCAGTCTGAATGACTCCGGAAGTCATGATTCCCAGACTCGTGTTCCTTAGCAAAGTGGCCTTTTGGCTTCAGTGCCTCTTGTCATAAAACAGTTTGGGTTGGAGGGACCTCAAAGCCCCCCCAGTGCCACCCCCTGCCATGGGCAGGGCCACCTTCCACTAGACCAGGTTGCGCCAAGCCTCATCCAGCCTGGCCTTGGACACTTCCAGGGATGGGGCATCCACAGCTTCTCTGGGAACCTGTCCCAGTGCTCCCACCCTCTGGGGGAAGAATTCCTTCCTAATGTCCCCTATCAATCTCCCTCTTTCCATTTACATATAAATATCCATGATGGTGTTACTAAATTCATGGGGTTGTCACGTACAGGACTTGCCCAGGGATTCTTGGGGCCCTTTCCTGATATTTTGCCTGTGGGAAAGGGACATTTGTTGGAAGCGGGTGCCTTGGGGCCAGCCTTATGGGCATCACATCTTAATTGCAAAACTCTTGTTCAGCTTTGCTGTTAATTACTGTAAGCTCTCAGGAGAAGTGGCTGGCAGCAGAGAAGGCCAATCAATGCTGGTGCAATTTTTTCCCTTTAGTCAGTGGAAGTTGGATTTGTCATTTTCTGGAGAAGATAAAGGGTTATCAACCTATGTTCTTAACTGAAGACCACCAGATCGTGGTATTGTCTTTGAGACCTTCATGATGTCTCTGTATCCAAGTGAAACCTGTGTGTAAATCTCCGGTGTAAAGTACAGGTTAAAGCTATTTTTGGTCAAATGGTGTCAATTATTAGTCATAGTGACAGTTACAGATTAATATTAACAAGGTTAACGGTACGTTGGGTGAGTCTCGACACTCAGACTATCCCATTGGTCAGGATTGTCTGCTGTGAACCAGGCAGGGGTTTCCTACCAGGGCTTTTCCTGAAGTGAGGAAAAGCTGGAGATGGAACTTCTGCCCCTAGAGCATCCCCAGCTCCTTGTCTTCCAGTTCTGTATCATGAACCGCTGCCTGTGGATAGTGCTGGTACTCCGTGGGAGCCTGGTTGGTTCCCCTGCAGAGCAGAGAAGGAAAAGCTGATCCTGAGGGACTCCACAGGCCTGACAAACCTTCACAGGGCATGTTTTTCTTCATCAGCATTAATTCATCTAAAGGTTGAAGTAGCCAGAGGTTCCAGCACTACTCAGGGTCTGTGCAGAATGTGGAGACACAGTAGTGGATGCTCCAAGTGATACATCGAAGGCAAAATACTGGTTTGAAAAATTTGAAAAGTAGTTCAAAGAGAACAGTTTCTAGAGAATTATAGAGAAAGGTCATGTTGCTGCCGCTAGCACGGAGTGTTAAATGCATTTTTTACGTGTAGGAGAAGCTCTGGCTAGGTGACACCTCCCCTGTCCCTCACACAAAGGTACCAGATCCATAACCAACACGTTTTTCTTCCCTGAGGCTGCAGCAGTAGCAGGTTTTGCACTTCTCAGAATAAAATGAGGCATTGGTTGGCATCCCGTCAGAGGGGGTTTTAGCTGTTGTGAGGAGAAGTGTGGGGTGTGACACTACTGATGGACACTGCAGGAGTCAAACGGGGTGACTCTCTAGGAAACGCTGGAGTTGAGGTCTCAAATTGCACTGTAGATAAATCCTAAATCTAGGCAATCTGGCTCATGGTTCTGAAATACAAAGCGGGGGGAACCCCAAATTTTAACTCTGTGCCCCAAAAGCCTTCTCGATTTAGGATTTATCTACAGTGCGATCTGGCTCATGGCTCTGAAATACAGAAATACAAAGCGGGGGTACCCCAAGTTTTAACTCTGTGCCCCAAAAGCCTTAGAGGAAGGTACTTCTATCTGTATTCCTCCTTTAAAACTGGAAAATGGTAGTTTCTCCGTGGTCCCAGGAGGATGGGAACAGCTGGGGAAGAAGCACGTTACCTGTGGGCACTGCATTAAGGTGGGGCTAAGCCAGTGCTGCCGTGAACCCTGGCTGGGAAAGTCGGGCTTTTCCAAGGGTTTAAATCCTACCCAGGGCTCGGAGTGGGGTACCAGTGTGCTGATGCTCCCACAGGCTGGATGAGGCTTGGAGCAACCTGGTCTGGTGGAGGGTGTCCCTGCCCATGGCAGGGGGTGGCACTGGGGGGGCTTTAAGGTCCCTTCCCACCCAAACGGTGCTGGGATTCTAAGCGTGGCTCCATGTGAACTCTGTGTCGTCGCCGCCTGCACTCACCTTGTTTTCATCGTGCACAAATCCCCGTGAATTTCGAGTGCTGGCGTGTTAAAACGGGCGTGCGAGCCTGGAAGGCGTTACCTGCCGCAGCGCCGCTGCCACGGAAGCGTTGGAATGGGGCCGGCGGTGCGTCAGTTGGCGTTAGTGACGCCTCGGCGAGCCCGTGGGGTGCCTGTGGAGGTGAAGAAGCAGGGCGGGCTCGTTCCCACACCGTAATTATCCCCTTCATTAAACTGCTCGCAGACTGTCTCACCTCTGGGTCGTGGGCTGCTGTTTTACTCGGAGTTGTGAGCTGCGAGTAGTGCTGGGGGTGTGTGAAAGCATATGAGCAGTGAATTCCTGTCCCGGGGTCTGTCCACGTGTGACATTTCCAAAGGCTCCACTCTGAAGTTCCTGGCGAAGGCTGAGAGTAACGCCTCCGGGAGCTCCTGGGGTTGGTAGCTCTATGCCAACTCCTGGAAAAGGGACTGGAAAGAGATCTAAGAGGTCTACACCCTTCTCCCCCGTGGCTGTTTGATACAGCCCTGTCTCAGGACTGCGGCAGATCTGCCCCGGGCTTTGTGACTTTGGTTCTGATGGATTGGGGGGGAGGGGGGAGGGTTCATATTAATGATCAGACGATTGTTTTGCTCAAGTTGTTAAAGGGGTGTTTCTCTCCTTTTTTTGGGTTGCACTCCAACTCCAGAAGGTAAGAACCACTGCTGATTGTTCTAAAGCTACTCTTCCCTAACGCCAGCTGCAAAAGCCTTAATTAAAAGAGCACCTGCTTGTTCCCCGCAGACTTAGAAACCACCTAACGGTAGCGTGTCTGGTGTTCGTGCCGCTTTACCTTAACCCGCCCTTCCCGCATGCCGTTTGCATCGCCGCTTCGCTGGGATGCAAACCGGACATCCCCATGTTTGCGGAGTTGGGGGGGAGCGCCGGGCTTCACCGCATGCGACTGCTCCGTGCCTCGCAGGCATGCACCTCGCTGCCCGCGGAGCCCGGTTTGCCGGGAGGGGGGATGCTTGATTTGCATGATGGATTTTGGGGCGTCTTTGGGGCTCGGGGACGTTTGGCGCTGCGTCTTGGGTGAAGCAAAATTTAACACTTAATAAGCTGCTTTCCCAGGAGGTGAATGTGGGTAAGAAGCTTGACGTGTGGGTCCGGTGGTGTCTGCCCGCGGCAGCGCTGCGCTGAAGCTGTTGTTTATGGTTTAAAAAATCGGATTTTAATATACTAATAAACAAAAAGCTGTTTGTGTGAATCGAATGGGAACGGGGGAAGAAGGGCATGCTGAAAAAAAAAGTCAAAATGGGAAAACCCCCTCGCCCTTAGACCCAGCTCAGCTCACTTGGGCGCTTCCGTCCGCGTGCAGCGATGGTGTGGAAGGACGACGCTCGCTGTTGGATGCGCTTACTGAGCTTCCCCGTAGAGCAGAAGGCAAGAGTTAATCTCTGGTGTCGAGGTGGGAAACCGGTGCGTCCTGCCCAGCGGCATCAGCCCGTGCCGCTCTGCCTGCAGCGTCCCTGGGCTCCGCGCTCCGGGGCGGGATCCTGTGCCAGGAGGCTGCAGCCGACCTGCCATGCTGTGCACAGAAATGCTGTGAAGTCTGCTACCCGAATGGAAAACGGAGCTTTACGAGACAGTTCACCTTTTGGTAGATGCTCCGAGGGCACACGATGCTCCCAGGGCACGGGTTTGAGAAGTTCGGGTGCGTCACGATGGAGCAGTTGCAGCCCTAGCCACACGCGGGCAGAGAGAAGTGACGCGGTCGGACGTTGTTTCCGGGTCAGGACAGGTCCCTGAGGGCTGGGGAGCTTGGAAGGGGTGCTGCAGTGGGGTTGAAGGTGTGGGAAGAAACATTCCACCTCCATCCCTCCCCTTCCACGGGAGTAGAGATCCCTCATCCCCACCTTGTCACCAGTCGCAAAACCCCCTCGTTTTCCTGCTCGGTCCAAAGTAGCCTTCATGTGACGTGGAGTTGAAATTGCCAGGATTTAAGGGTGGATTGAATTTGGCCCTTCTCAGGAGGGAAGTTCGGTATGTACGTGTCTGAAATGTCAGGTAGCTTAGAGAATCATAGAATCATAGGATGG
>NW_010226448.1:0-3969 GCF_000690775.1 Eurypyga helias
CCAGTATTCGAGCAAGAAAAATTCAGGAAGAGAAGATGAGGAAACAGATGCAGAAAGAAGAATACTGGAGAAGACGAGAAGAGGAAGAGCGCTGGAGGATGGAAATGAGGTAATGTGTTGTGTGTTATCAGTGAATGAGACAAAGCTGCAGTCAGATTTTCTAGAACTAACTGCTTCTGTAGTTACTTATTTTGAATACTTCTTTAGGGAACTCCATACTGTCTTGTTTTAAAGGAGGTTGTCATTATCCCCCTGTGGTTTTTGGTTTTAGTGTTCAGTCCCTCTGAGGAATGCAGACTCATTAGAACTATTCGTCTATGAATTCAGACCCACTTTCAAAATAACCATTTGTTTTATTTACCCTCTGGAATTCACTAGCTTATGGCTACTAGAAATGCAAGTATGCAAGAATTTATTTAGCATGGTCGCAAGTATTAACTGCTATATGAAGAGAACATTTCGATTGATTCACTTCAGGCGATATGAAGAGGACATGTACTGGAGGAGAATGGAGGAAGAGCAACATCACTGGGATGACCGTCGCAGAATACCAGATGGAGGATATCCTCATGGTCCTCCAGGACCTCTAGGCCTGCTGGGAGTTAGACCAGGAATTCCTACTCAGCCCCACGGACCAACTGTGAGTAGGGTAAAAAACAAAGAAATCATACTTACCAGGAGGCACAGTTAAGAACTACAAATTATTCAGTGCTGCTTGAGTTGTCTCCAGTGTTTCTTAATAAAGGATATGGAAAGGAGAAGAAGGAATTACATGCTGATGAAACTGTGTAGGTGGACCTGTGTCCCAAAATAAGTCCACTGAAATGACAAAAGGATGCCTTAAAGGCAAATATTGTTTCTACTGAATTTGTGTGCTACTTTTTATGTTATTTAATTGCATTATACAACTTACACAATAATTGTGGACAAATGTATGGATAAAAAGTGGTCAGATTGTCAGTAACAGAGGATAATAGTGGTGGGTCTGTGTTGCTAATGGTCACTGGAGGTCATTAACAAGTGCAGTACCACATGGGTTTCTCCTGGGATTCGTCTCATTAGCACCTTTTCAATGATGTGAACAGGTGATGGAGTGAGTGCACACTCATAGTTTGCCACTGGCATCAAACTCCGATCAGTTTGGAGTGGGGACAATAGTTGACACCTTTGAGTGCAGGGCTGCAGTCCAGAGGAATGAACCAGTAGGAACTTTATGGAATTCTGTGAAGACGAATGCCTAATGCTGCACTTGGGAAGGAATAACCCCTTGCACTGATGCAGACTGGGGAGTGACAGGCTGAGTCTGTCATCAGGCTGAGCCTGCTGAAAGGGATCTGGGAATCTTAGGAGTTAGCAAGCTGAACATGAGTCAGCAGTGTGCCCTGGCAGCAGTGAAGGCCCAGAGCATCCTGAGTCATATTAACAGGATCATAATTGGTAAATGGAGGGAAGGGATCGGCTTTCATTAGACCCAAAATGCAGTACTACATTTGTTACAAGAAAGATAATGTAAACCATAGATGGTTCTGTGCGGGGCTGCCAGGAGGGCTAGGGATGTGGAACAGGCCCTGTGAGGAGAGACTGAGGGAGGTGGGCTTGTTCAGACTGAAGAAGAGACCTGCAGTGGGATGTAATAGCCTTCTAATTCCTGCGCATTATAAAGACAATGGAGCCAGGCTCTTTACTGTCACAAGAGGGCAAGATACAACCAGCTTAAGCTGATACAAAAAAGGTTCAGATTGAATACAGGAAGTATTTTTTTTTTCACACAGATGTTATGCAGCCTTCATCTTTGGCAGTTTTAAAGATCCAATTGGATAAAGCCCTGAGCAACATGATGTGGTTTCATATCTGACCATGGTTTGCACAGGAGGTTGGACTAAAGGACCTCTTGAGGTCCCTTCCTATTTGAATTCTCCTGTGATTCTATGGAAGCAAACATGGATACTTTATTTTGCAGCAATATGCAACTATTTCCTGCTTGACAGGAAGACAGTACATATATTTATGTTGGAGACATACTTTGGATCCTGGGATTTCCTAATTTGTTTATTTTTGATACATTTCATAATTTTTCAGACATGATTGAGTGTGACCAATGTTAAGTTGTTAAGGACATTTCATGTTTTTACAGTTCAGGAATTTGAGGTTTGAATATTCTGTTACCATTTCTGAACTTGGAAGAGTACACAAATTTCAGAAAACTGCTTTTTCGTACGTTTAGCCTCTGCGCCGCCCTGACTCCTCTGATGACCGCTATGTGATGACCAAACATGCCGCTATATATCCCACAGAGGAGGAACTTCAGGCAGTCCAAAAAATTGTTTCTATTACTGAACGTGCTTTGAAACTGGTTTCTGACAACATGACTGATCATGAAAAAAGCAAGAATAAAGAGGGAGATGACAAAAAAGATGGCAGTAAAGACAGGTATTTTTTTTATTACCTTCTAAGAATATCATCATTTGTTTCTGATGTTTTTTCTTACACTGTTATCAGTGGTTCCAGAGATTCTCTTCTCCTCGGATTTTGATACAGTATATGTCACTGTGGCCTCATAAGTATGTGGAATACTCCTATTTTATTTCAGGTTTCTGGCTTCAGGATTAGTTTTAAGGTTTTTGCATTATTTTAAATGCAACTTTTAACTATAATTCACAGAGCTTTGAAAGGAGTTTTACGTGTAGGCGTTTTGGCTAAAGGTTTGCTACTCCGTGGAGACCGAAACGTCAATCTGGTTCTGTTATGTGCTGAGAAGCCTTCAAAGACGTTACTCAGTCGTATTGCTGAAAGTCTTCCCAAACAACTTGCAGTAAGTAGAATTTCATTTTTGGATTTGAATTTTTGTAAAAGTGCTGTAAAAATCTCTCCTCAAGGTAAATGTCTGCAGGGCTCACTGTGCCACGTTTTGTAGCTCAGGTTCAATTTCTTCCTGTTTTCTGAGTGTTTCCATCTAAATTGAGGGACAATGCTGCATGTTTTGCTTTCTGTATATGATGTCCATACACATGTCTAGGTGTTTATGCTAGCAGTGTACTACCAGCCACCATTTAATGGATTTCATGTAACTGGGAAATAGAAAGGAGCAGAAGAAGGACTGTTACCCACTTACCAGCAGCGATAGAGGTAATTTGTGCAGTGTTACGGGAAGCTTGCGCTGCCTGGAGGTCAAAGTTCTCCATTAATGCCAGTCTGTACGTACATCTGGTTTCCAGTTTGTCTGTGTCAGTGCTCTGTTGTTCCACAATTAGTTAAATCTTGTATGTGTTTTTGTTTGGTGTGTTGGTTTTGTTTTGGCGTTTTTTTGACCTTTAAAAATTGAAAAAGAGCACATGCAGTCTTAGACCATTCAGTGGAACTCGTGTCAACCATTTGCTGAATTTCCATAAGAGATGAAAGTAGGGAATAAAGTCTCTGCTGAACAAAGCCTGTTCAGTATGGTTATAATGCTTATCACAGCATAGTTATTTTAATACTATCTCTTAAAATGTTCAGCAGAATCAGTGGCATGGTAGCAGCTTTAGTTCTTTGAAAGCCAACCGTATCCTGGGCTGTATCCAGAGAAGTGTGGCCAGCAGGTCGAGGGAGGAGATTCTCCCCCTGTACTCTGCTCTGGTGAGACCCCACCTGGAGTGCTGTGTCCAGCTGTGGACCCCTCAACATCAGAAGGATATTGACCACTTGGAGCGAGTCCAGAGGAGGCCACGAAGATGCTCTGAGGGCTGAAGCATCTCTGCTATGGGGACAGGCTGAGAGAGTTGGGCTTGTTCAGCCTGGAGAAGAGAAGGCTCCGGGGGCCTACAAGGATGCTGGGGGGCGACTTTTTACAAGGGCCTGTAGTGACAGGACAAGGGGTAATGGGTTTAAACAGAAAGAGGTGAGATTCAGATTAGATATGAGAAAGAAGTTCTTCCCGGAGAGGGTGGTGAGGCACTGGAACAGGTTTCCCAGAGAAGTTGTGGATGCCCC
>NW_010226448.1:4033-10393 GCF_000690775.1 Eurypyga helias
GGGGGGTTGGAACTGGATGATCTTTAAGGTCCCTTCCAACCCAAACCATTCTGTGATTCTGTGATTCTTGTTTGAAATAACTGAACAAGAAAAGTTTGGCTTTGTGGAGAAGTTACTTGTCCTTCTAGTTTGTGAAGAAGGTGACAGGTGCCTACAGCTTCCTTTTGGGAGTATTTAGAATTAATAAATCTAGTTGCAAGAAACAGTTCAGAATAACCACCTTGTTAGTTACTCTTACAGTTTTTCTCCTGTTGTTTATCTTGCCCTTTGATCTTGGCATGTTGTGACAGCCAAGTATGGAAATGCACCTAGCAGTACCCATCCTGTAACTGCAAGCTTGAAGAACAACCACTGCATCTTCATGCTTTCTCAAGGCTCCTATGGTCCAGTGAGAACGATATCCAGCAGACCTTTTCCAGCTGATCACTGAGCTACCTCAGTGACTATTGTCACTGAGGCTTGTCTTTATCTCAGACACTGTTAAGGTTCTTGTTATGGAACTGACTTGTACATGCATTTCCTTTCTGGATAGTTTTTTTTATTTTACATACTTGGTGACTGCTGTGTATTTTCATTATTGATTTGGAAACAGTATGGAACTCTATGTATACCTATATCTTAATTCTGTATACTGTGGTTTCTTTGAATACGGAGGTATCTGCTTCATGTAACTGTATTGCGTTTCTGTCTTTCTGTTAAGAAGACTATGTTGAAATCAGTTTTCTTACCCATACTTTTATTGACCACGTGCTAATGGAAATTTCTGTTTCTCGATATTTAGGTAATAAGTCCTGAGAAATACGATATCAAATGTGCAGTCCCAGAAGCAGCAATCATTTTAAATTCATGTGTGGAACCCAAAATGCAAGTTACTATCACACTGACATCTCCAGTCATTCGGGAGGAGAACATGAGGGATGGAGGTTGGGAAGTTGTTAAAGATGTTACTTCTTTCTCACCTGTTTTTTAATGTTTATCTATTCTGCTTAAGATGGCATTAAGGTCCTGGAAGGCAACATGCTGGCACATGTATTTGGTCGAAACCTTGTTTTTCAACAACCAGTCTTGGTAGAGGACAGTTGGTTAAAATAAATGCCTATGTGATGCGTTTAATTTTTAAAATTTCTAAGTTTATGTCCAACCTCAGCTTTCTGGAAAAGGTACAAATGACTACTTTTTTCCCATCTTTTAAAATTGTGTGGAAAACTAAGTATTTTATAGCAAGAGGCTGTAAACTGGCTTTCTAGAGCAGTCTTGCCCTAAGAGAAAGATTGTATGGTTTTAGAAAATTAAATCACAGGTCTGTGGGTTTAAAGTGGATCCGTATTACCAGCACTTACACATTCCAAATAGCAGCACCACTTAAAATGCACTTCTATACTACTTTTGATGATAACAGTGCTTTTAACTTGAAAATACAATGAGATTTTTTCCAGCTCTCTGAGGTTGCTTTTTGGTCTGGAGTGCTTTTAGAGTATATTTAGGCTCCTGGTATTACAATCAGTCTTCTATCCAACTGGCAAACCCAGACTAGTACAATAAGAAATGGCTTTGCTGAGCTGAAGCAGAAGGTAGAACTTGTAAATCAATTTACATTTCTGAAGTCCACGGTTTATCTGGTGCCAGCAGTGTTGCTTTAGGGTCTCTTCTGTAACACTTTCAAAGCTCCAAAAGCTTTTAAGCCAACAAGCATGATTAACGTCTGCAATACATTGGTTCTTTCTGTTACGGGTCAGATAAAATTAACTTTTGTTTCCTTTTAATCCTGTATTTTTATAGTTGAAAGATCATGACAAACAGGGTTCTAGTGTTTGACAGTGAACCTACAGATAGGAAATCTGAGGCTATAATAACTCTTCTTATATGGAGGTTGAAAGAAATTGTATGTGTGTATGTATACATGTGCTTGTGTATATACGTATTTATATAAGCCATGGAGGTTTTTTTATTTCATCTCATCATTACACGTCCTCTAAAATACTTGAGGTTTTTATATTGCATCAGTGAATGTTCTGTAGCTGTGACCAGTGCACTGTAAGCAAGCTGTGTGAACAAAGTCGTCCTACCTAATCAGAAAGACAAATTTCAAGATGCATTCTCTGGTTTGGATGACTTCTGAAGAGTCTTTATGAGTGCTTGGTATATGATTTTTGAGCAGTGTATATTATTCCTAGCTATAAAGGCCTTGTACATGTACTGTCACACCCAACCAATTCTACTTTATTTTGGTTTTTTTTTTTTTTACAAAATAAGTGCAACATGACTCTTGGTTTGTCTGTGCTGAATCAGACTTCACGTATTTCTTAAGCTCATAAAGAACACTTTAACTTCAAAGGTTTGCTTATTAAATTAGATCAACCAGTAAATGAAGTTAATTTTAAACGCCGTGTTTATTTCTCAATGTACTGTGCGAAAGTGCAATATTGATTCCTGCCACAATACTCAATTGAGTGGTTTCTAGCCTAAAATTCTATGATGTGGACTAAAAATAAATTTCAGACTACTACCATCAACCCCTTAACGTATGCCACCTAAAGGAAACAAATCTGTATTTTTGTCTGACCCACACTTGAGTTAAAATGATCATTGTGAGTTTATTCACTGCTGAATGCAGTACTGCCTCTAGGCAAGCAAAATCAAGTTAGATTTCTCTTCAAGACACTGAGCAGTATAAAATGGATGTGCAGAAAAGTTTACTTTTGAAACTAGAGCAAATAGAAGACTGGATTGCAAATTATTGCAGCAAAGAAGGCCTCATTACGAAGACTGCTGCTTATTTGCTGCAGAGTCACAGTATGTGTTTGTGTTTTTTCTTACTGCAGCTTCTCATGCTCTGTGTCTTACAGTGGTTTAAAGTTGCCATTTTTTTTTAGCCCGCTTGGGGAGCTAGGTCAGGTGATAAGGAAGGCTTTACCGGAAGAAACAGTTGGAGTAAAGATGAGACTGAGACTTGCACGTGGAGTAGAATCATGTTTGATGTGTAATAATCCCATTACATAATAAAAACAAACAAAAAAACAGTGAAATAAAATTGTCAACCGCATAGCTACTGTTTCTTACAGTATTGTGCGTTTGACAGTTTACCAAATCTGATATGTTCAAAGTTGACTAACCCCTGCTGTGGAATCTTTCCTTCAGCAAGGAAAGTGTACATACTGTAAACACATATGTGCGTGCGCGTGTGTCTTTTTTATCCGTAGCTAACCGCCCCGGTCCAAAGCCTTCTAGCAGAGGGACTTGATTCCTGTCAGGGGTTGCTGCCAAGACATCGGAAGGATTTTTGACCAAGGTTTTCTAAAGCTCAGTGTCACACCTGCCATGCTTTACAAAGGAGGGGGTTTGGATGCATAGTCCTAGCATCTACTGTTACTTTGTGTTTTGGTTTTTTTTTTGTTTGGTTTTTTGGCTTTTTTTTCTTTTCGTCTTTGTCTCTCTCCTAGAACTAAGCAGTGTTCACACTAGTCTTGAAATAGTTGACTGGGTAAAATGTATTTCCCATAATAAAACTTACTGAAATTGGTATACCTGTTAACTCTTAATGAAGAGGTAGTGTGGACACAGCATGTCTAACTGAAGATTAACCCCTTATATTTAGGCCAGGAATAAGTTATATAGGGTAAGAATTTGTGCTTGTGTTTTGTAAATTAATTCGGATTTTTGTCTTAGCCTAACAGGGTGGTAGGTTTAGCATCTGAATTTAGTTAAGTAGTCTTTAAGGGGTTAATCCTAAACTGTGAAACAGATGCAAAAATCCACAGATTAAATATTACAAGAGTTTCCTCGATACGTGTTTTCAGTCAATATATTCTCAGTGCAATAGGTGCCTTGGCAACTTCTGACTTTCAGAGTCTGTTTAAGTTTCAAAGGTATTCATATGATGTCTGTTAGTAGCACAGTTTATATCAACATTTCCAGCACTGAATAAGATTCTCTTCTGTGCACTTAAACTGTAATTCTTTTTAGTAGAATTATTTTCCAAATTGAACTTTTTCAGAGCTATAAGTAATTGGAATTTCAAACTGTGTAATGGATTGTTGTGCTAAAAGTTCGCACAGTGTCACCTATTTGCCTGTTAGTTTTAGAAGAATGTAAATAATTGACTGATTAGGCTATTAGGCCCAACAACCCATATTTTTATTTTTAATTTCTCAACCTTACTTTGCCACTTTTTTCCTGCTGTGGGTTTTCTCTAAATGTAATCCGTGTCTCTCATATCCAGATTGTACTCATTTCATCAGTTATCTTACCTGGCACCTCTCTTGTATAGGTTTGGGGTTTGGTTTGGTTTGTTTTAAAGGAAATACTGCTTTAAATGTCTTTATTTGCTCTGTAAATGCCTTGTTAGTGCAGTTTTCATCTTTCCACTTTAACATATAGTCCAAAAGTTTTAATATCTGTGTGAGAAGACAGTTCTTCTCAGCTTCGTTCTTATTTTGGAAGCCTCCCCCTTTTAGCCCTGTGCAGAGCAGTGGGACTGGCCTATAAAAAATGCCCAGATCTGAATGTAGTACTTCAGATTAAATGTGATTATTATGTTGCAAAGTTGTACCACCATGGTAATTCATGGCTTTTTAGCTGTCCGTGTAGTGAAATTTCCTGTTACTTATTTTGCATTTGTGTAAAAAAGGTGGTTTCAGAGCTGGATTTCTGCAGCATCCCTAAAAACTTCTCCTTGAAGGCAGTCTCAATATAGATTTTTTTTTTTAATTTTATTCTCTAATTTAACCTAAGTTTGTACCTTGCTGGAATAAACCTACAGCCAGCCCCTGTGAAATGAGTGCCATTGAGTGAGGGCGTTCGTATCATCTTACCTGGTGTATCACCAGTTATGCTATTGGTATACTTTGTTACTATTCACAATAGCCATTTTCATAATTAATAAAACAAAGAACTTCTGAAGCTGATCACTGCACTGTATCTGTACATTTTTCAAGTAACCTGAGGTTACCATTCCTCCTTGTTCAGTGGTTCCAGTTTCATTGATTACACCACTTCTAAAAGGGCCTGTGGTATCTTCCTTTTTGGTAACAAAGCAATCAGCTTGATAATTAAATCCTTTTCTGAACATTTAAATATATAAGATCTACTATACTTTGTGTATCTTTCCAGCATTCTGCTTTGTTTTTTAAACTATTCCTTACTTTTCTTTGAATCTTAAGTAAAGCAGTCCCTTTTCAGATCCTTCCTTAAATCCTTAATAATTTAATTCTTAATGAGCACATATACGATGGGCTGAGGAATTTTATTGATAAGAGAGAGGGTACTAGACAACAGTGGAACTCTGTAATATTGAAGAACATTTCACATTCCTTTAGTCAGGTTTTTAAAGCAAAATAATCCCAAGTTTTAAGGTATGAGACAAATAACATCATTACAAATAACATCCAGTACTCTTAAGATTTGTTTTACTCTCAAGACTTCTTTTAAAGAATAGGTCCCAAATGACACGTGACCATTAAAATTTACAAGAAACGAAGTTTGAATGTTGCTACTTGGTTAAAGTGGATTTTTGTGTTCCTTCTGTCTTGTGTTCTCTGTGCTGGTGCACTGTGTCCAACCATCCTTCCTTCAGTATTTAATTTTAGGGGATACTTGTTTTTCTAGTGCTAGCTTAAATAAAGAGGTACTACGCATTGCATCATCTGCAATGTATTTGAAAATAACCTCAGAGCTCAAGTACAATATGCTCTTGATCTTCACACTGGGTTGATGCCCTAATCCTAATTGAATGGCTTTTACGGAACATTTACATTTGTTGTTCAAGGGTTTAAACTTCAAATGGCATGTGTGACATTGAAGCTACTTTAAGGAAGTGTCTTGCTCACCTGGTCAAACACCCATTCCTCACTGCATTTTGCCAATTCAATCCATTTTAGATGTAACCTCGGGTATGGTGAAAGACCCACCGGACGTCTTGGACAGGCAAAAATGCCTTGACGCTCTGGCTGCTCTACGCCACGCTAAGTGGTTCCAGGTTCGGAACATCATTTTACTTTCTTCTTGTAGCCTTATGAGAGATTAGTTCAGTTGCAATATAAATGTTTAATTGTGTGAAAACACTCAGCGTTGTTCATGCTAATAATACTTAATACTTTTCTGGTCCCTAAATTTAAATGTAGAAGGTTGAGTATGGAGGAACTGCTTTATGCAGTTAATGGCTCATTTGACATGATTTTTTTTTCTGGTCATTGAGAAGGCGACGTTGAAAGCTTGACTCGCTTGGGGTGATCATATGTTGTATATTTGTTATATATTCCATAAGGCTGCAGAGTAACTTTGCTTTAAATAATGGAATATGTGTTTAAAGCTTTGTGTTTAGATTTAAGACTTTTTTTTCTTATTTCTTTAAGTGCATTAAGT